>NC_132910.1:34953793-35166293 GCF_047675955.1 Chlorocebus sabaeus
TGCATTAGTGTATTGGTACCCACTGTCGTTAGCATTATTTTAGTTTTCTAACAAGTAGGCCCTTGAAGGAGCAGAATATGATTTCTACAGTTTTTGGGGGTTGATTTGGGGAAGAATGGAATGACAAAGTAAGGCATAGGTGGGGGTGGTTAGATGAGCAGCAGGGTTAGCAGATGGTAGAAGAGGAGGCAGGTTCCTTAAGGAAAGGTAGAAGCAGACAAAGAAATCTTCCTTCAAACTTTGCCTCATTATCTAATGAGAACATACTGGTCTATTTTGGAGGGAGCTTTACTTAGTGGATTAGAGACTGGCATATAGCTGTGCTTTATGGACTGAATGTCTATGTCCCCCCTCCCTAAATTGATATGTTGATATCCTAACACCCAAACCGATGGTATTAGGAGGTGGGGCCTTTGGGAGGTAATTAAGTCATGAAGGTAGAACCATAATGAGTGGGATTCGTGCCCTTATAAATAGGGGCCCCAGGGAATTGTGTAGCCCCTTCCACCATGTGAGGACACAGAGAGAAGATAGCCATCTGGAAATCGGAAAGAGAGCCCTCACCAGAGCCTGACCCCACTGGCCCCCTGATCTTAGACTTCCAGCCTCCAGACCTGTGGGAAAATAAATTTCTGTTTTTTGTAAGCTACTCGGGCTATGGGACTTTGTTATAGCAGCCTGAAGTGACTAAGGCAGTGCTCTAAACCTCTGAAACTAAATGACTTAGCATTTAACTTTGACCACTGATGAATGAGCAGGATGAAGTGGTTCTGGCCGGAAATGAGAAGGTAAAAGGTCAGATCAGGGCTATGGTCTTGTAACTGCATTGCGAAGTGATGGGTGTGAAGAGAGGGAAATAAGCCTTGAATCACAGAAAGGAAGGCTCCCATCTAAGGAAACTAGCTAGGACATTCATAAAATGTCTTGAATTATTTTTTAGATTGTTTTTCTTTTCGAATAGTGGTAACAACATGGATAATATTCCTGTGCCTTACTTCTATTTTCAGTGAAACTAGTTTTAAAATTTTCTGTCTCTAGCACTAACTGCTGAAGTTCTGGTTGGTGATTTAGCTGCATTAGTCCAAAGCTCCTCAGCAGCTTGGAAGAGGGTACCTGCATCTCAGAGTTGTGGAGTTTTGAAAAGGTTGAGTGAGAACTGAGATTCAAAGATTATTTGAGGCCCGGTGCAGTGGCTCACACCTGTAATCCCAGCACTTTGGGAGGCCAAGGCAGGTCGATTGCTTGAGCCCAGGGCTTTGAGACCAGCCTGGGCAACATGGTGAAACCCCGTCTCTACAAAAACTACGAAAAATAGTCAGGCATGGTGACTCAGGAGTCTGAGGTGGGAAGGTCTCTTGAACCCGAGAGGTCAAGGGTGCAGAGAGCTGAGATCGCACCACTGCACTCCAGCCTGGGCGACAGTGAGAACCTGTGTCAAAATAAATAGACAAAACGAAACAAAACAAAACGAAATGAAATGAAATGAAATATTTGAGAGTGAGAAGATAATAGGATCAGACAATAGTCCCTTATAGTCAACTCAAGAATACATAGCCTTTTATTTATTTATTTAGGGAGACAGGGTCTCCCTCTGTTGCCTAGGCTAGAGTACAGTAGTAAGGACCACTATTTACTGTAGCCTTGACCTCCCAGGCTCAAGCTGTCCTCCCACCTCATCCTCCTAAATAGCTGGGAGACCACAGGTATGCACTACCAAGCCTGGCTAATTTTTTCCTTTTTGCAGAGGCGGGGTCTCATCATGTTGTCCAGCCTGGTCTGTAACTCCTGGGCTCAGGTGATCCTCTCGCCTTGGCCTTCCAAAGTGCTGGGATTAAAGGCTGCCTGCCTTATTTATTTAGGGAAGTTCTCTTCACTGTTGGTAGGAGCAGACCTCTTAGCCAGTATCTACCGCACTGAAAATCCAGCTTGTCATTTTAGAAGTATTTCCCAAACCAGGCTCCCCACCCTCTGTATATCTCCTGGTCTCTTTATCTCCCAGAGAAAAATCTCAATTAAAACTCCAAAGCTTCTTTATTTTAAGAACCTGTCAATAATAGTAATCATAGTCACCACCATTTGTTAAACATTGGCCCCACTCTTCCTAATTATTTATTATATATGAGGGGGTCTTGTTAACCATCATTTTACTTGCTCTACATTGCGTGGCTGGTCAAAGGCAGCTTGAAAAGAATCCCAGTTTGTCTGTTCTACTCAAATGCCCCTGTTACCACTTCCTACTACTCTCTTACTATGCCTTCCTTACTAGCTCCTCTGGGCCATACTTTCTGATTCTCCTTTTGATGTTTAAGGTGACTCTTTTACACATGGAATGGAAGCTCCCTCTTCTTTTCTTTTCTTTTATTTTCTTTTGAGATGGAGTCTTGCTCTGTCACCTAGGCCGAAGTGCAGTAGCGTAATCTCGGATCACTGCAACCTCTGCCTCCTGAGTTCAAGTGATTCCCCTGCCTCAGCCTCCTGAGTAGCCAGGACTATAGGCGCACGCCACCATGCCTGGCTAATTTTTGTATTTTTAGTAGAGACTGGGTTATGCCATGTGGCTAAGATGGTCTTGAACTCCTCATCTCAGGAGATCCACCTGCCTTAGCCTCCCAAAGTGCTGGTATTACAGGTGTGAGCCACCAGGCCTGGCCTCCTCTTCTGAGAATTGGCTTTGTCACTGTGATATAATAAGAAACATGTATTGGACTTCTGCTGCCTCTCCCTTTCCTGGCACATAGGTCCTAAAACCTTTGGCATCTCTGCAGTGATAAGTGATAGTATCTTTGTATATGCTGTTGAGATGACTGGTGGCTGGGAGCTCCTGGATAGCCTCAGGATGGTGGCTGATTGCCAGGGGAGCCAAACGTGTGATTACAGGGTTGGAACTTTCAGCTCCCCTCCATATTGCTCCCCAAAGGGCAATGGTTTAATCGATCATGCTGATGTCCTGAAGCCTCCATAAAAACTCAAAAAGACAGGGTTTAGAGAACTTCCAGGTTGTTGAACACATCCAGGCCTGGTGGGAGGTGTACCCCAGCTTCATGGGAACAGAGGCTTCTGTGCTAGGGACCCTTCTGAACCTTGTCGTCTGTGCAGTCTTCATCTGGCTGTTCATTTGTATGCTTTAAAATATCCTTTGTAGTAAATCAACGCTAGTAAGTAAAGTGTTTCCCTGAGTTCTGTGAGCCATTCTAGCAAATGACTGAATCTGAAGAAGGGGCTATGGGAACCCTCAATTTATAGCTGGTAGATCAGAAGTACCAAAGGCTTGGACTTGCAATTGACACCTGAAGTGGAGGTGGTCTTGTGGTCTTGTAGAACTGAGCCCTTCATTTGTGGGATTTGACTCTAACTCCAGGTAGATAGTGTCAACATTTAATTGAATTATGGGACATCTAACTGGTGTTGAAGAATTGTTTGGTGTGGGAGAAAAACCCATACATCTGGGGTCACAGGAGTGTTCTGTGTTGTGGTGAGAGTATAGTAGAAGAAAAGTCAGTTTGGTTTTTTCTTATTATGTAGTCACTTACCAGGAAGCTCATAACAGTTTGTCCTCAAGTCGTCAATGACATTTTTGAAGAAACAAATCTATTAAGAATGTTTAGCATTACAATCAAAGATACTATACATAAATGCCAAACCACAAGGCTGACATTTTAAGGGAACTGATGGTTCATTTGACAGTGGAGTTTTATGAATAGTTCTGTGTTGTGGGATTTCTTGTTTAATCAAATTAGCTGTGTCCAAATCAACAGAGTTAATGTGGGCTGCCAGCCAAGATGTGGGTCAACTGTGTGTTGAGTGGGTTGTTTAAATGTTAGTCATTAAAATGGAACTCTGTTGAGACCATTCTGGCCAACATGGTGAAACCCTGTCTTGACTAAAATACAAAAAAATAGCTGGATATGGTGGTGCACAGCTGTAATCCCAGCTACTTGGGAGGCTTAGGCATGAGAATCGCTTCAACCCGGGAGGCGGAGGTTGCAGTGAGTCGAGATTGCACCACTGCAATCCAGGCTGGGTGACACAGTGAGACTCAGTCTCAAGAAAAAAAAGAAAAAGAAAAAGGAAAAAAAAAAAAAAAGGAGGAACTCTGCCTGTTGTTCTCAACACTGGTGTTTGTTTTTTTTTTTTAGTGCTAACTGACAACTGATTAGTGTCCACAGCTCCACCCCCTCCCCCATTTATGCATCAAAATTCACAGTTAATTATGTGGCTAATACTTATATTTGGGGTTAAAATTTTCCTATTTTATAATCAGCATTGATTATTTTGTAAGTTTTTGGAGAACTACGGGAATATGTAATGATGAAAAACGAAATAGATTTTCTCATCTACCTTTCTCAAAAAAAAAAAAAGTAAATTTATTGCTTCTAGCCTGGTATTTTTCTTAGTCCACTCAGGCTGCTATAACAAAATACCATAGAGTGGGTGGCTTATAAATAAGAAACATTGATTTTTCACAGTTCTGGAGGCTGGAAAGCCCAAGATCAAGGCCCAGCTTCCTATTTGTACAGGTTTATACAGAGCTGTCCTTTTGCTGTAACCTCACATGATGGGGGGAATGAGGGATCTTTTTAGGACCTTTTTTTTTTTTTTTTTTTTTTGAGACGAGTCTCGCTTTGTCGCTCAGGCTGGAGTGCAGTGGCTCAATCTCGGCTCACTGCAAGCTCCGCCCCCCGGTTTCATGCCATTCTCCTGCCTCAGCCTCCTAAGTGGGTGGGGACTACAGGCGCCCACCACCACACCAGGCTAATTTTTTGTATTTTTAGTAGACATGGGTTTCACTGTGTTAGCTAGGATGGTCTCGATCTCCTGACCTTGTGATGCACCCACCTTGGCCTTCCAAAGTGCTGAGATTACAGGTGTGAGCCACCACGCCTGGCCTAGGACCTTTCTTATAAGGGCAATAGTCCCATTCATGAAGGCTCCACCCTCATGATCTAATTACCTCTCAGAGGTCCCACCTCCAAATACTCTGACATTGGGGATTAGGTCTCAACACATTAGTCTTGGCAGATACGAACATTTAGTCTATAGTGGTACTTTTAACTTGGTTTTAATAACTGAGAGATGCTAGCAGAAAATTACTCAGTTATAAAAAAAAGGGGAGGGGTGCAAATTATTCTGTTACAAATATGCAAACCATGTAGAAATGGGAATATTGAAGTTACCTTTATTTTAGTAAAGCTTTTGATTCTATTGTAATCCCAAGTAACAGGGTCAGCAAATCCATTCTGCCTGTTCCCTTGCCATCATCCTGGCAGACATCACTAGTTGATGAAATCTGACTCTAACTCAGGGGTATCCAGTCTTTTGGCTTCCCTGGGCCACGTTGGAAGAAGCAGTATTGTCTGGGGCCACACATAAAAACACTAACACTAACAATAGCTAATGAACTTTAAAAAATTGCAAAAAAATTTCATAATGTTTTAAGAAAGTTTATAAATTTGTGTTGGGCCGCATTCAAAGTGGCCCGAAACAAATTTATATGCAGCCCACAGGCCATGGGTTGGACAAGATGCCCTAAACTGTGATATGGCCTCAGAACTCTTTTATGCAATCCAGTAGACAGCTACTCATGTCTCACTGTTTTGGAGTTGGCCTTTGCACCACCTCTCATCTGGAGGACAGATAGGGGTTCTCATGCTGTGTACCAGAGTGGGTCACTAACTGAGAGTTGGGGAACCTGTTGAGTAGCTGGGTTTTGGCATGCATTTGATTTTATTGTTTGAGGTAGTATTGATGAATTTGACATAATGTAAAGGGCAATGTAGTTGATTGGAGACTCTTAGAGTTTTAAACAATGTAGGAAACCGGATTTTAAAGTCATCTTGATTGGGTGTGGTGGCTCATGCCTGTGATACCAGCACTTTGGGAGGCCGAGGCGGGTGGATCACCTGAGGTCAGGAGTTCAAGACCAGCCTGGCCAACATGGTGAAATCCCATCTCTACTAAAAATACAAAAAATTAGCTGGGTGTGGTGGTGCATTCCTGTAATCCCAGCTACTAGGGAGACTGAGGCAGGAGAATCACTTGAACTGAGGAGGCGGAGGTTGCAGTGAGCCAATATCATACCACTGCACTCCAGCCTAGGCGACAGAGCAATACTCTGTCTCAAAAAAAAAAAAAAAAAAGTCATCTTGATAGTTTTGATGAATGAGCCATCAGAGAGCAGAACTGCTTTCAAGATTGTTTACCCATAGATGATGCTCTAAAATGGGATTAAAAAAACTGGGCTGGGTTATGTGATAAAGGCGTGCCACATAATGGCAGAGGCAGAGGTTTAGACAACCAGACGGTGAAAAACAAGGCAAAACATAGAACCTAAAAAGATGCAGCAATGCATATCAGAACCAGCACATACATACCAGAACCACACAGCCATGACTGAACCACTCACCCTGGTTTCTGCATGCAGTATGAAAGGAGATCATTTTGGATAGGGGACATTAGAAAATGTTTTTTGGTGGATATGTTGGTGTTGAAGCGGCCATGTGGAGATGGATTGGGATTAAATAAAGTGAGAAGACTGTCTAAACTGGAGGGATGAGGGAATAACTTAATTAGCAATGGGAGTGTATTTAGTTTAAAGAAGGGACGAAACATAGAAATAAAGTTGTAGGTAGGCAAGATTGGGTTCTGGAGGCCCTAAAAACAAAGCAGTTTGGCTTTGATGTAAAAGCATAGATAAACCCAGGTTTACTGTTCATATTAAGGGTGGTAAAGAGGAAATTCTGAAGCCTAAAAAATGGTTAAGAGATCTGTGAATCTGTTAAATGAGATCTGTGAAAGCTGATTACTGAATTTAGAGAAAAACCAAGGGATGACTCATATTAAGTTGGTTAACTAAGTTGGAAAGAGGAAGCAAACCCACGGTTTCTCAAATTCTTAAGAGGTGGAACAAAAAGATTGGCTTAAATGGGAATAAAAGAATTATATTGTATATAAGAAAAAACTTCTTATTAGCAAAAAATGATTAGAAAACTGGACCAGATTAGCAGGTAGATTATATGAGATCTTTTACAAGTAGGATAAATAGTTCAGAATTTTGGGAGAGGTATAAGTTATATAACAAAGCTCTTTTCATTTTCTTAACAGTGCCTGGTCATCTTGGTTATAAAACACCTCTATAAAAATTTTAAATGTCTGTTTATTTTTAAATCCTTCTTTAGGCAGTGTTTATAATTGTGGGACTATCTCATGTGGATTACTTAGTATATCGCAGATAAAGCAGGAAAGTTTTTTTTTCTTTTTTTTTTTTTGGCGATGGAGTCTTGCTCTGTCACCCAGGCTACAGTGCAGTGGCCCAATCACTGCAACCTCCGCCTGCCGGGTTCAGGTGATTCTCCTGCCTCAGCCTCCCAAGTGGCTGGGATTACAGGCGCATGCTGCCACGCCCGGCTAATTTATTGTATTTTAGTAGAGATGGGGTTTCACTGTGTTGCCCAGGCTGGTCTCGAACTCCTGAACTCAGGCAATCCGCTTACCTCAGCCTCCCAAAGTGCTGGGATTACAAGTGTGAGCCACTGCGCCCGGAGAAAGCAGGAAAGTTCTTCATCACTTCTTTTAATCTGCTAGCGAGTATCAACAATCCTTTCATTCTCCTTTGCCTTTTCTTCTTTCTCTAAAAGGTTTTGGTAATGAAATTTCCCATTTTTCTCTGTCCTCTCACTGAAGCTCCTGGGACCCATGCATTCTCATATGAACAAAAACATGAGGGGGGCAGGTGGCAAGGCATGCTTTGTACACAGAAGGTTGGGGAGATGGAAGTAGATAACAGCGCTTCTGTTCGTTGAAAACAGGCTTTTGGGCTCAGAGAAAGTAGACAGCCAATTGGACTTGTGATTAGACAGACTCCTTTTCTTGGGTTGGAGTAGGAAAAAGCCAGTGATGTCTGGATGCCCAGGGAGCAAGCAAAACCTTCAGGCAGGAGCTTTGGTCTTTGTGAGGCAGCCTCAGAATAGTATAGTGGAGGCTCCACTGTGGACCCCTTCACTGACTTTTCTAGACCGGGTGCTTGGTGTTCCTGCTCTCTTCCTCAAAGCTCTGTTTCCCCCCCCCCCCCCAAAGATTGGGCTGGTGAAAGAAGAGCTTTGATTGCCTAGAGGCCCATGAAGTTTCCAGAAGGTCCCTCAGGGAGCAAACCAATAGACCTTTACATCTTCTGTAATTTCTGAGGAATAGCTGGTGAACAAGAGCAAGACGAAAGTGCGACGTGGCCTGTTTTTCACCAGTTTGAGCCTCAGCATTTCTCCCTGGGGTGGGTGGGCCTAGCCTCCGAGCTTCTCTGGTATGGTGCCCAGGCAGCCCGTACCTGCTCATTTCTTATTTATTTTTGTTTAAATTTTTTTTTTTTTTTAAATTTAAGTGACATCACGGTCATACGTACCTGCTCATTTCACCTGAGAAATAGGAGTGGACCCTGAAGCATGAGGATGCAGGGGATACTGAGGACAGATTTTTGTGGGTGGGATACTTTGGCCCCTTTACCTTTGAGTATCTGGGAAAAAGCACTCTATGCAGAGGACTGTAACTTGGAGGAATACTGGTGATACAGTTTGGATGTGTCCCCGCCCAAATCTCATGTTGAAATATAATCCCTGGTGTTGGAGGTGGGGCCTGGAGGGAGGTGATTAGATCACAGGGGTGGGTTCTTATGAGTGGTTCAGCACCGTCCCTGTGGTACTGTCTTCATGACAGTGAATGAGTTCTCGCAAGATGTAGTTATTTAAGTGTGTGGTACCTCCCCTCCTTCTCTCTCTTGCTCCTGCTCTGGCCATGTGATGTGCCTGTCCCCGCTTTTGCCTTCTGCCATGATTGTAAGTTTCCCGAGGCCTCCCCAGAAGCAGATGCTGCCATGCTTCCTGTACAACCTGCAGACCCGTGAGCCAATTAAACCTCTTTTCTTATAAATTACCCTATCTCAGGTATTTCTTTATAACAATGTGAGAACAGACTAATACAACTGGCATCAGGCCTTTTCAAGAAGTTAATGTATTTTGGAGACAGTGTATACACATAGCAGATGACACCCTTCTTCAAGTTATTAGAGAAAACAGCACATGGGGGGTGATTTCTAGTATCCTTTTGCAACCAGCAGTATTCTCTTGGTTTAAGTGGAGAGAAACTGATAATGAATTCCAGAGGCTATCATTTTAACATAACAAAACAGAATTTTTTGAAAAAAGGAGATTAATGCCAGAAAGAGATTACAGGCTTTGGCTATGTGTAATTAATAACATGCTTGGTAGAATATGTAAAGTACTTAAAAAGTCTTTGCAAGGTGTAAGTGCATGTTCCTTTTTTTTTCAAGATTGGCAAGCTTTTTAGTTGTTAAGCTGATATCTGTCAGTGTATCATTCATATCCCTTCTTCTTCTTGCCTCTGCAATGATGTTGACACAAATGTGCTAAAATAAAATAACATCCTCGTTTTCACTGACTCATTGTCCAAATCAGTGAGTTTACTTGCCAGTGTGTAGGCCGACCCACATGACCTCCCACAAATAATATCAAGTGTGTGATGTGAGCAGGGATTGCAAAATTAGAACATGTGCTGGTATTCAGCATCTGATGTTCCACTGGCGTCCTGCACAAAAAGTATAAGCCCAATAGTGCTAATCAATAAAGAAGCATCAGGTATTTGTATCAGGGTTTGTGTGAAGGAGAGTTAAAAACAGGCATTTTGTAATTGAGAAAGATAACATAAATAATGTCCTTTTTCTTCCCTTTTTGGGTTAAAAAAAAAAAAAGAAAGAGAGCATTGCCTTGCCATTCCATCCTTATCTCTGTAGGACAAGGCATCTATCATGTTCTTTAATACAAGCCTGATTTAATTTTAGAAGTTTGGAAATGATATTTCGTAAGTTTGATATAAATTGGTCATTTTTTGGTCTTTGCTTATAATCATTTAAGACAACCCCTTATGTAATGAATGGAGTCATGAGCTCACGGAAAATAAGAAACAAGACAACAGAGTTCTACTGATGTGAAAACTGAGAATGATTTCAGGGAAAGGGGCATCTTGTAGAAGAAATTGTAAGCAAAGGCAGGAGGTTAGGAGAGCCTAGGAGATATTAGACACCCAATAACTGATTTCTAGTTATTATATATATATTATATACTTTGGCTGCAGCTAGAAGGCATGAAGATGAGTTGGGCATGGATGGACTTGAGATTGAATATGCAGGTTTACATTAAATCCTAAAAGGCTTTAAGTGAATGCCAGGCTATGAAATTCATTCCTGAGAGGAGGAGATCACAAAGTTTTGAAAAGATGAATCTGGCAGTTTTATGAAAGTAGGATTAGACAGGATATGTGTGGGGGAAGTGGAGAAAGGAGGCGGAGTAGACAGGAGGACATTGTGGAAGATAATGGGGGCTTGAACCAGAGCAGTGGCATTGGTGGAGTTTCCTAGCAGCCGTATAATAATGTGAGCCTGGGGAAGAAGTCAGGACTATAGGTACGTATTTGGGAGTTATTTGCAGAGGGTGAAAGTTGAAGTAGTAGATTTAATGAACTCACAGAAAGTGAAAGACATTTATAAGGGCTGGAGAAAAATTCATAGAAAGAGGGCAGGAAGAGATGAATGAACGAGACAAAGATCAACGAGGAAAGAGAATAAGAGCAGAGAAAATGGAAACAGAGAGAGAGAGAGAAAGAGATAGAGATAGATAGATAGATATAGATAGATAGATAGATAGATAGATAGATAGAGATAGATAGATAGGTAGATACTTCTAACTATATATATATATTCTCTCTCTCCTCATTCTTCTGTCCACTGCTACTCTTGTGGGCTATATTTTTCTCCCAAGAATAATAGAAGTTGTCTACCAACTCCTCTTCAGAAACAAAAGTATTGAATGTCTTATCTGTAAACTGTGCTTTTCTGTGAGTTAGTAACACATATGAGGCGGGGGATTATTAGGGGCTTCTAAAGCTAACACAGAAATTAAGTATTTTATGTAAGATTTGGAATGAAAGGGTAACACTAGTTATCGGGAGAACCCACTCCTGATGTTACGTAGGTTCTTTTCTATTTCCTAGGTGTCTTGGCTGGTTTGAGAAATAAAGGGAAAGAGAGTACAAGAGACAGAAATTTGAAGCTGGGTGTCCGGGGGAGACATCACATGTCGGCAGGATCTGTGATGTTCCCCGAGCAGTAAAACCAGCAAGTTTTTATTAGCGATTTTCAAAAGTGGGGAGTGCACGAATAGGGTGTGGGTCACAGAGATCACATGCTTCACAAGGTAATAAAATATCACAAAGCAAGTGGAGGCAGGGCGAGATCACAGGACCACAGGATGGGGCAAAATTAAAATTGCTAATGAAGTTAGCAATTGTCATTGATAACATCTTATCAGGAAACAGGATTTGAGAGCAGACAACCTGTCTGACCAAAATTTATTAGGTGGGAATTTTCCTCCTCCTAATAAACCTGGGAGCGCTACAGGAGAACCAGGATTATTTCATCCCTTCCGCTTTGACCATAAAAGATGGCACACCTTACGGGGCTGTTCATAGGCCTACCCTCAGGGCGCATTCTCTTTCTCAGGGGTGTTCCTTGCTGGGAAAAAGAATTCAGTGATATTTCTCCTATTTGCTTTTCAAAGAGGAGAAATATGGCTCTGTTCCAGCCGGCTCACCAGTGGCCAGAAGTCTTATCTCTGATGTTCCCTGAACATCGCTGTTATCCTGTTCTTTTTTCAAGATGCCCAGATTTCATATTGTTCAAACACACATACTCTACAAACAATTTGTGCAGTTTACACAATCACAGGGCCCTGAGGTGACATTTGTCCTCCTCAGTTTACAAAGACGACGATGGGATTAAGAGATTAAAGACAGGCATAGGAAATCACAAGGGTGTTGATTGGGGAAGTGATAAGTGTCCATGAAATCTTCACAATTTATGTTCAGAAATTGCAGTAAATACAGGCATAAGAAATTATAAAAGTATTAATCTGGGAAACTAATAAATGTCCACGAAATCTTCACAATTTTTGTTCTGCTGTGGCTTCAGCCAGTCCCTCTGTTCGGGGTCCCTGACTTCCTGCAACACTAGTTATGTGGAAGGTACCATAATCCAGTTTTACTTTGTTTCATCTTTACAATTCTGAGGACTTGCTGAGCCATCAGACTGATGTTATTCTGGGAGGGCTAGTACTGGTGGACAAACACACAAAGGATATGTGTGTGCAAGTTATTGTGTAAACACTTTAAATTTGGGTTTTACTCATTGTTTTGAAAACGTTTTAATTTTTTGCATAAGTAATAAACTCACATTGGTCAGAAATTATAGCAATGTAAAAACATACGTTTTAATAAATGTAGCTTCCACTCCTATTACTACCTCTATCCCAAGTTAGTTTCTTATGTATCTTTCTATTGTTTCTTTATGCTATTACATCACAAACATATTATTCTAATGCAAGTATTTATTATTTTCTTTTTTCTTTTCTTTTTTTTTTTGAGATGGAGTCTCACTCTGTCTCCCAGGATGGAATGCAATGGCACAATCTCAGCTAACTGCAGCCTCCGCCTCCCAGGTCCAAGCGATTCTCCTGCTTATAGCCTCCTGAATAGTTCGGATTATAGGCGTGCACTACCACACCCAACTAATTTTTGTGTTTTTAGTAGAGACGGGGTTTTACCATGTTGGCCAGGCTGGTCTCGAACTCCTGACCTCAGGTGATCCACCTGCCTTGGCCTCCCAAAGTGTTGAGATTACAGGCATGAGCCACTGCGCCCAGCCAAGTATTTATTATTTTCTTGACTTGCTAACACCAAATATGATGTCCTATAAACAGTATTCTGAGCCTTGCGTTCTTCACTTATTATATACCCCGTAAACCTTTCTATATTATTACTTAGAAAGTGTCTTCTTCTTTAAGAGTTGTAAGAAATTTCATTATATGAACGCAAATAGTTCAATTTACCAGTAGTTCCCAACCTTTGCTGCTTAAAAAATGATGCTGAAGTAAATATATCTGTAACATGAATTCTTAGCAATAGGATTGCTCTGTCAGAGAACATGTGTGATTTGGATTGATAGTGTCAAACTGCCCTCCATAATGACCTCTATTATGGAGGCTAGTGGGGCTATGAGTTCCCGCTAGGAGTGTATGCAAGTGCCTGTCTCCCCACAGCTTCACCAATGTTGTAAATACATGTCTAACTTTTGGATTTGTGCCAGTCCAATAGACAAGAAGTGGAAACGCAGTTGGGTTCTAATTAGCATTTCTCTGATAAAGAGTGTGCGTTTGAACATGTTTTCATGTTTAAGGGTCAATTGCATTAATTTTTCTGGGAACTATCTACTCCTGTTTTTTGACCTTTATTCTATCAGGCTGTTCTGTTTCTTTGTTTTCTAGGACCTTTTCATATATTAAAATGATTAGTGGTGGGTGTGGTAGTTCAGGCCCATAATCTTAGCAGTTTTGGAGGCTAAGGCGGGAGGATAATTAGAGCCTAGGAGTTCAAGACCAGCCTGGACAACATAGCAAGACCTTGTCTCTACAAAAACTCAAAAAATTAGCCAGGTGTGGTGCTGCATACCTGTGGTCCCAGCTACTTGGCAGGCTGAGGTGGGAGGATCACATGAGCTCAGGTGGTCGTGGCTACAGTGAGCTGCGATCATTCCACTGAACTCTAGCCTGGGTAACAGAGCAAGACTGTGTCACAAAGAAAGAAAGAAAAAGGATTAGCTTTTGTCTGTGGTGAGAGACAAATATTTGTTTCAATTTGCAATTTGTATTTTTACCTCTGCTTATCATACTTCTTACTGTGCAGACATTTTTTATTTTTATGTAGTCTAATGTATCAATATTTTCTTTTTCTAACTTCTGGATTTTGAGCTTTTAGTAGAAAGATTTTTTTTTCCTCTGCTAAGTTTTAAGGGAATTCTCCAAAGTTTTCTTCAATTACTTCCATGGTTTTATTTTTATGTTAAAATCTTTGATTCATTTATTCTTGTGTGTTTTTCCAGATGTCTATCTAGTTGTCTCAACACTCTGCAAAAAAATCCTTCAACCAACTGATTTGAGATGCATCTTCAATAATTTGCAGAATTCCATTATACATTTATTTATTTATTTATTCATTCATTTATTTATTTATTTTTGAGATGGAGTCTTGCTGTGTTGCTCAGGCTGGAGCACAGTGGCGCAATCTCAGCTCACTGCAAACTCCGCCTCCCGGGTTCAAGTGATTCTCCTGCCTCAGCCTCCCAAGTAGCTGGGATTACAGGTGCCCACCACTATGCCGGGCTAATTTTTGTATTTTTAGTAGAGATGGGGTTTCACCACGTTGACTAGGCTGGTCTCGAACTCCTGACCTCAAATGATCCTCCTGTCTCAGCCTCCCAAATTACTGGGATTACAGGTGTGAGCCCCCATGCCTGGCCTCCAGTTTATACATTTAGATCTGTTTCTGAGCTATTTTATTTCATTTGTGTACTTGTCTTCTCATGCACTGTTATCATATTATCTTAATTACTGAATTTTTTTTTTTTTAATTGAGACAGGATCTTGTTCAGTCGCCCAGGGTGGAGTGCAGTGGTGTGCTTTCTGCTCACCATAACCTCCGCCTTTAGGGCTCAAGTGATTCTCCTGCCTCACCCTCCCTAGTAGCTGGGATTACAGGCACCTGCCATCATGCCCGGCTAATTTTTGTGTTGGGGAAACCAGCCCCACACCACTCGGCATGTACCCCGAGTCCAGCAGAGACAAAGCAATTAGAAAGAGACAGAGTAAGAGTTTAAAGGCGGTCGGGGGTCCGGAGCATCGGAGGCTTGCTCACAGCCCCAAGCTCTTCGTCTCCACCCAGTTTATTGGTTTACAAGCTCTTTGTTCTTAAGGCAAATGGGAGGGGTAGGAAGGTATGAAGAAAAGGATTCATCAGTGGAGGAGAACTCTGTGAATTTCCTTGAGCAAAGGCGTGTGTCTAAAGTACTTAAGATCTTTAACTTATCAGGACTGACGTCAGTAGGAGTGGGTTTCAGGAGAAACCAAGATGATTAGACTCCACTGCTTCAAGGGGGTGTTATTTCCCTGAGCAACCTGTGGAATGCCAGAGCTGTTGTGCTCTCGGGGCATAAAGACATGAAGGCAATAAGGAGACTTTTCTCCTCAGAGGCCGCCCATGGCTCCCCATGGCTGTCTCACACAGGGAAGACCAACTCATCTGGCATCCAAGAGACTCTCTTTCCCACATTTTCGTATTTTTGTAGAGACGGGATTTCACCATGTTGGCCAGGCTGGTCTCGAACTCCTGACCTCAGGTGACCTACCTGCCTCGGCCTCACAAAGTGATGGTATTATAGGCGTGAGCCACCAAGCCCGGCCAATAGTTGTTTTAGTGTCTGGTAGGAATAGTTGTTCTTATTGCTTTTCCTATTTATTCTTTTTTTTTTTTTTAATTAATTTGTTGTTGTTATTATTATTATTATTATTAATAGAGACAGGGTTTTACCAGGTTGGCCAGGCTGATCTGGAAGTTCTGACCTGAAGTGATCCACCCGCCTCAGCCTCCCAAAGTGCTGGGATTACAGGTGTGAGCCACCATGCCTGGCCTCCTGTTTATTCTTGTTTTCTTATTTTTCCATATGATCTTGAGATTCAGCTTTCTGTGATACAAGGAAAATACAACAACCCGTTTTTATTGGAGTTGTATTAAATTTGTAAATTTATTGAGGAAGGTTTGACATTATCTATATTGGGTTTTACTTTCTGAGGACATTATATCTTTCCATTTGTTTAGGTTTTCTTTTTTTTCTCCCATTTGTTTAGGTTTTCTTTTTTTTTCCCGCATTTGTTAGGTTTTCTTTTGCATCCTTAAGAGATGTTTTAAAATTTTCCTCAGATAGGTGTTGCACATTTCCTCTTAGTTTTATATTTTAGTTGCTATTATAAATAGGGTGTGTTCTTCCATTATATTTTCTAAATAATTGTTGTTCATGCATAGGACTTACTACCTTACTTTATTAGGGTAGAAGAATATAAAATTAAGAATTCTCATACTGTATATGGGTTTTCAGGAATTTCCTTTTGTTCAGATATATAATTATTTTATCTTCAGATATTGATAGGCTTGCCATTTCTTATTCAATTTTGGTTTGCATTTTCTTTCTTTCCCAGTTCGTACTTCTTTTTTTTTCTCTTGTCTGGTTGTGCTGGCTCATACTCCCTGCAGTGCTGAACGGTAGTGGTGCTAGTTGGCATTCCTATGTGGATGGTCTTCAATGCCTTTAGAGTCTTCCCAATAAGGATCGTGTCAGCTTTGATCTATTTTTCCATCTCATGTTAAATAGTTGTTGATTCTTGTTTTGTTACTTTAAATTAAGAATGAATGTTGAATTTTTCGTGCTTTTAAAGCATGTCTGATGGTGAAGATAGATTCTCCCCCTTAGACCCATCGTAATGAATTTTATTAATAACTTAAAAAATGTTTGAATTAACTTTGCATTTATGGAATAAACATTACCTGGTCATAATATAATGCTGGAAGTTGTCTGCCAAAATTGAAGTTAGGATTTTTACAGTTGATTCTTATACTTGTGATTAGTGTATTACTTACCTATCTTCCTTCATTTCTCCCTCCCTTGTCAGTTTAAATGTGTGGTAGAATTCCTTAAAAAAAGGTCTGGTCCGGGAGTGGTGGCTTACCTGTAATCCTAGCACTTTGGGAAGCTGAGGCGGGTGGATCATTGAGCTCGGGAGTTCAAGACCAGCCTGGGCGACACGGCAAAATCCTGTCTCTATTTTAAAAAAACAACAATAAAAAAAGCCTGGGTCTGGTGCTTATTGGTTGGTTAGGGGCGCATATATAAGTATTTTTTTGCTGCCTGCAACGTTATTTCATCTGTGCAAATGGTTCTTTTTAG
Organism: Chlorocebus sabaeus; assembly: GCF_047675955.1. Taxonomy (NCBI): domain Eukaryota; kingdom Metazoa; phylum Chordata; class Mammalia; order Primates; family Cercopithecidae; genus Chlorocebus; species Chlorocebus sabaeus. The sequence continues at coordinate 34,970,682 of NC_132910.1, forward strand.
CATGTTCATCTCTTGGTGTCAGTAAAGCTTTGAACAATTTTTTTTTTTAATAGAAAGTTGTCTATTTGCCCAGATTTTTATTAAAGTTATTTGCATAAGACTTTGTGTAGAATTCTTTCTTATGATTTTTATGATTTTTCTGTTTTTTCTTTGCACATTTTTATTTTGTATTATATGTGGGCCCTCTCTCCTGCCCTTATTTTATTTTTCTTAATTGGGTTAAGTAGTGGGGTGTACAGGTGCTTAAAGTAAACTTTACCCTTTTTCACATAAAAAAAAAATTGTTTGGAACTTGTAACTTTAAATGTGCCAACCCAGGCCACGTTACTAGGGGGAGCATGAGTAGTTTCATAACTTGAATGCTTTTTTTCAAAATAGGCAGTCGTGATTGAGTCATCATGATTGAGTAGTGCTTAGGAAAACCAAGGGAGATGCATTTATTTTGAGCACATTTCATGTATATTAAAGGTCATCATAGTTGTGATGACTTCTTCCGCTTTTCATTTTATGGACCTATTGTATGGTGTATCATACTCTATTTCTTCTAAGGCAGGGTTGTTGCTACCAGGAAACCTGTGAAACTTTTATGTAGTGAGTTTTTTTCATTTTTCATTTGTATTCACTTTTTTTTTTTTTTTTTTTGAGATGGAGTTTCACTCTTGTCGCCCAGGCTGGAGTGCAATGGCATGGTCTTGGCTCACCACAACCTCCGCCTCCTGGGTTCAACTGATTCTCCTGCCTCAGCCTCCCAAGTAGCTGGGATTACAGGCACCCGCCACCACACCTGGCTAATTTTTTGTGTTTTTAGTAGAGACGGGGGGGTTTCACCATGTTCGCCAGGATGGTGTTGAACTCCTGACAGGTGATCCACTGGCCTCAGCCTCCAAAGTGTTGGGATTACAGGCGTGAGCCACCACACCCTGCCTGTATTCACATTTTTCATTTGTCATCCTCTTCAATTTCCCCACTTCCAATAATTGAGAAACTTAAAACCTTAAAATAACAACGAAAGTACCTAACAAGGAGCAACCCCTCTTACTAGTACATTGCTAATGTAACCATTAAATAGGTAAAATACTATTCATAGTAAGTGAAATAAAGTGGAAAGATGTAATGTGTTTCTGTGACCTCCCAGTGTTCTAATACTTATTGGTAATAAGTTGGTTCTCCCATCTTAAGTATTTCTCCTAAATCAGCTTCATTTGTAAGGTGAATGGTTTAACATAGATCTGTTGTTTGTATCAACAAAATGATAATGTTATTCAGAGGTAGGGGCAAGTCCAGGTCTTGTGGGGGCTTAAAGCTTATGTAATTTGGAGGCCTTCTTTAATAAGGAATCCAAAGTGACCCAGGCAAAAGTAAGTACAGGACCTTGGAAGGGGCCTATGCAAGTTTGGACCCTGAATTTAACCTTACTGGCTTCATGGTTAATCTGTCTTTTGCTCAAAGACCTTGAACTCAAACCTGGAGTGATGACTGAGGATATAGCAGGGCTGCTTGACTCTTCGAAACAAGAAAGAGAGACCATTTTCTACAAACCTTGCCTGGCTGACAGTCCAGGTTATTAAAGATGTAAAAATTGTAGAAGGTGTGGGAATATATGTAACAACAATAACACCAACAACAAATCAAGGGTGATTATCCTTTCTAAACCTTGACTAAGCCGTAAGATGGGTAGGGAAGCTGCTTCTGCCGTGTAGAGGCCTTGAAGAGTAAGGATACTGGCAGGATGCCTGTGCATTGATGTTACAGTCTTAACAGAGGGCAGAACGGTCTCCTTGGACACCGTGGACCTGGCTGAACTACAGCACTGGGGGACCACTGGGTGCACCACAGCCCAGGGGATGGTTTTGTTTGTTTGTTTGGCTGATTGTAGGATGGTCCAGAGATTCTACATGAGAGGAATTTAAGTGGGTTCCAAGCTATAAAAGATTCCTGCCTCCGTTAAAAAAAAAAAAAAAAAAGGTAAATTGAGTCACAACTTGCTGGGAAGAATGATCAAGTGTAAGTGAATTATAAGTGCATCTCTAGATTAATGTTAGATAGGGGCCATATATAGATTTTCTTGTATCAATTAAAGTTCTCTTTCTTCCCTCAAAGGTAGGAGAAATGCTAGGAAGAGCTGCTACTCAGGGCTTTCTGTCTGGCAAGGAAGAACTGGGGGTGGTGTGATATTGACGGGAAATATCTTACATATTTGGGATTCATCAGTGGGCAGGTATTGGACAGAGTGATGTGAAACTTGAGGCAATAACATATGAGGAAGCACTTGGTTTTGGAGTCACTGACTTGGTTCCAAATCCTAGCTCAGTTCCTTCTTTCTGGCCCCAGGCAAGTTACTCAACCCCTCTGAACTTTAATTTCCTCATGTATAAGTTGGTGATAATAAAGAATACCTCATAGGATTGTGAAGACTACAAAAGTGTAGGTGTCAAGGGTTTTATATACAGCCTGGCATCAGGAAACACTCAATGTCAGCTGCCTTCTGGTTTAGGAAGGAAGATTTTAAAATATACATGGGAAGATAGATAGGATTGGCTAGAGCCTTTAATTGAAATTATAGCTAGAAATTTGGGAGAACTCTTTTTTTTTTTGAGAGGAGTCTTGCTCAGTCACTCAGGCTAGAGTGCAGCGGCATGATCTCGGCTCACTGTAACCTCCGCCTCCTAAGTTCAAGCGATTCTCCTGCCTCAGCCTCCTGAGTAGCCAGCATTACAGACGTGCACCACCACACCCGACTAATTTTCGTATTTTTAGTAGAGACAGGTTTTTACTATGTTGGCCAGGGTGGTCTCGAACTCCTGACCTCAGGTGAGCCACCCGCCTTGGCCTCCCAAAGTTTTGGGATTACAGGCGTGAGCCACTGTGCCCGGCTTGGGAGAACCCTTAAAGGTAACCTTTTTTCTCTGATTAAAAAAAATTGAAGTATAATTTACATCTGTTAAAATGCACATATTAAGTGTACAGATACATGATTTTTTACATATTTGTGGGCTCATGTGTTTACCCTAATCGAGCTAAAGAACACATTTATGATCTCAAAGTTCTCTTAAGCCCCTGCTCGATATTTGCCCTTCATCTCTCAGTCCGTGTGGTACTCTGTCTTCTGATTTCTGTCAGCATGTTTTTCACATTTACATAAATGGAATCATACATTGTATATTCTTTGTGTCTGTTTTTGTTCCCACTCTGTATAATATTTGTGAGATTTCTCCATGTTGCATGAATCGGTGGATTTTTAAAAATAATTGCCATGGAGTATTCCTTTATATAATACCAATAGTTTGTTTATTATAATGTTGATTGATAATTGGGCTAGTTCCAGTTTTTAGCCATTAGGAATAAAGCTGCTGTAAACATTGTACAGACATTCTTATGACTATCTGTGCCATAGGGTAAGCAAGTATTTGTTGAACTTTATTAGAAACTGCTACATGGTATTCTAAAATGTTTGTACACTCAGCAGCAACGTTTGAGAGTTCCAGTTGGTCCCTAGCATCTCCAGCACTTGGTATTTTTGGCCTTTTAAAATTTTAGCCATTTTTGTGGGTGTGTAGTAATATCTCATTATAGTTTTAAAAATAGCATTGTAAGTATTTTTCTCAATGTAAATTAATATATATACTTTATTGAAAAATTAGACGTTGCAGAAGTATAAATAAGAAAGTTAAAAATCAGTCATATGAAATACTTATTAATAAGAAAAAGCCTAATATTTTAATGTATTTTCCTTATAGTTTTTCCCCCATTCATATATATATATATAGTTTTGTTGTTGTTGTTGTTGTTTGAGATAGAGTCTCCCTCTTTTTTTTTGTTTTTTGTTTTTTTTGAGACGGAGTCTCGCTCTGTCACCCGGGCTGGGGTGCAGTGGTCGGATCTCAGCTCACTGCAAGCTCCGCCTCCCGAGTTCACGCCATTCTCCTGCCTCAGCCTCCCGAGTAGCTGGGACTACAGGCGCCCACCACCTCGCCCGGCTAGCTTTTTGTACTTTTTAGTAGAGACGGGGTTTCACCGTGTTAGCCCGGATGGTCTCGATCTCCTGACCTCGCGATCCGCCCGTCTCGGCCTCCCAAAGTGCTGGGATTACAGGCTTGAGCCACCGCTCCCGGCCTAGAGTCTCCCTCTTATCCAGGCTGGAGTACAGTGGTGCCATCTTGGCTCATTGCAATCTCTGCCTCCCGGGTTCAAGCAATTCTCCTGTGTCAGCCTCCCAAGTAGCTGTGAGTACAGGTGCTTGCCACCACACCGACTAGTTTTTGTGTTTTTTGTAGAGACGGGGTTTCACTATGTTGGCCAGACTCTCAGACTCCTGCCCTCAGGTAATCCACCCCTCTTGGCCTCCCAAAGTGCTGGGATTACAGACGTCAGCCACTGCGCCTGGCTTCATATATATATATATTAAAATGTAACTGACATTTTATTTTAATATATCTGGGAGTGGGCCCTGGTGTCTGTTTTTTAAAAGATTCCACAGAGAATTATGGAATGCAGCCATGCTTGAGAACCACTGAGTTAGCTCAACCCTTTTTTCTCTTTTTCCCTTATAACTTAGTATCTTGTCTGGTGCCTGTCACTCTTTATATATTGACTAACTGAATGAATGAGTGAATGATTTTTTAAAATTTAGATGAGGAAATTGATCCTCAGCTAAGCTGATATCTCCAACAAATTTCTTAAGTGCATTTTTAAGCATAGTATTAATTTTTTAAAAGTAGAAAGAATAGTACAATTAGTCACCTTATACCCTTCACCCAAGTTCAACAGTTATCAAGAATTTGCTACATGTATCATTTTATTTCAGGTTTTTCCTTTGTGTAAATATTTTTCAATTTAAAAAATTAATTACAGAAGCAATATGTGAGCAATGTAGAAAGGTAGAGAACACCAGTAAGTAATTAGAAATACCATAGTCTCATCTTCATGTATATCCTTTTATGAAAGTATTTTAAAGTTAATTGCAGGCCAGGCGCGGTGGCTCAAGCCTGTAATCCCAGCACTTTGGGAGGCCGAGATGGGCAGATCACGAGGTCAGGAGATCGAGACCATCCTGGCTAACACAGTGAAACTCCGTCTCTACTAAAAAATACAAAAAAAAACTAGCCAGGCGAGGTGGCGGGCGCCTGTAGTCCCAGCTACTCGGGAGGCTGAGGCAGGAGAATGGCGTAAACCTGGGAGGCGGAGCTTGCAGTGAGCTGAGATCCCGCCACTGCACTCCAGCCTGGGCGACAGAGCAAGACTCCGTCTCAAAAACAAACAAACAAAAAAGTTAATTGCAGATATCATATCCTTTTACATACTTCAGTATACATCTCAAAAAATGGACTTTTTGAAAAATATAACCCTAGTGCCATTATTATGCTTAACTAAATTAATAACAATTAAAAATTTTTTAAATGTTTGGCAAGGGAAGCAGTGATAATCAGGATCACAAAGGAGTCACTGTGAAATGAACTTAGCCAAGTGGCCTAACTTATGTCCTGGAAATCCTGGCTTGACTAATGGCTCAGGGAATGGTTTGGATTTGGTATATCTACAGTTTAGCCTTGCAGTGTTACATCTAAATTATTGTGAGAAAAGGTGGCAAAAAGTGGACTAGAAATCTGTGCAGTTAGGTGACTATGTTGTTGATGCAGTAATTAACATATTAACATATCTAGTGATTAATGAACTGTAGAAGGACAAGATGGAGATCAGTTGTACATTCCTGGGATCTGTCCTTGGTACTAGCTTGTTAAGATGGTATAATGATCTTTTTATTTTTATTTAATTTAATATTTTATTTTTTTGAGGTGGAGTTTCACTCTGTCGCCCAGGCTGGAGTGGAGTGTCATGATCTTGGTTTGGTTCACTGCAACCTCCTCTTCCTGGGTTCAAGCAATTCTCTACCCCAGCCTCCTGAGTAGCTGGGACTGCAGGTGCATGCCACCATGCCTGGCTAATTTTTGTATTTTTAGGAGAGATGGGGTTTCACTACGTTGGCCAGGCTGAGTCCAAGTGCCTGACCTCAGGTGATCCACCCACCTCAGCTTCCCGAAGTGCTAGGATTACAGGCATGAGCCACTGCACCTGGCCATAATGATCATTTGAGTCTTTACATCTAGGTGATTGCTTGAGTATAGGCCAGGCCTCTTCCTTGACATTGAATATTTCTGCTCTTTAATCCCAGTAGCTCTGGTCCATCTCATTCCCCAATGTATACATGCAGTTGGTCATTATACTACCTTATCGTGGTCTCTTCTTTAATCACACTAATCACATTTATGGGTCAGGGAGGAGGTTGGGGATGGTAGGGAAAGATCTAGACCTGGCTTCTTTGCCAAGGATCTGAGCCCCTCAGAGGAGCTTCTCATGCCAGGAAAAGTACGCTATCACCAATAATTGGTGCTGGAACAGGTAAACTCCTCCCTTCCCAATTTTAAAATAATAACATAGACAGGAGTGTGAAATAATAAGTGTACAACTTCATGCATTTTCCAAAATGAACTTGCTCATATACCTCTCATCTAGGTCAATAAATTGAACATTAGCAGTACCCCAGAACATTCCCCCAAAGCCCCCTTCCAGTCTCTGTGGGATTTAGGAATATATTTTTGCCAATTCCAAACTAGATTTAATTTAAAATTTTCCTATAGAAACAGTGTTAAGAGAGACTTTCTAGTTCATGCTATTACTGCTCTGTGATCACCTGTTTTTGAGTGAGTTAAGCTTATGACTGGGTAGGGTTCTTGCTCACACAGACCACTTCAAACAAGGCTTCCATGAGAAAGTGTTTTTCATGCTGAGGGTTTTGCTGCTGTGTTTGGAACACAGGCCATTGGTAGATTAAGGGTCTACTTCTGTATATAAGCTACTATATCTTCTTTGGTCTGCAGTAGACCCTGATTTTCTTAACTGCTTGCTTAGGAAGTTTGCTTTACAACTGGAGGACAGAAAAACTAGTGTGATTTATAAATGCACTGTTATTCTAAGAGTTCACTCAGCTAATTTAGAGTTAATTATGTTTGAGATGGTTTCAACTTCTGCCTTCATTTCCACAGGCCTTTCATGTCTGGTATTATTTGTGTACAAGTGACTTGCTAAAGGCACAGGGGCACAGGGCAGCTTGTGCAATTAATCGCTTGCGTGAGATAGAGGTACAGTTGTAATTTTATCTTCATCCAAGCATGGACTGCGTTGGCTGGGTGAAAGCATTTGGTGTAAGAACAAAGTTCGAACGTTTATGGCTTTACCCTTTTAAAGCTGACTTGTAAAGTAAAAGGAATTTTTTTTTTAGAATTAGAGTTTTACCAATTTAAGAACTGTGGACTGCTTTGAAGGATCAGGATTAATTTATTAAAAATAATGAGATTGCTTTAATGATAACAAAACTAATATAATAATTGAATCTGTGTTAGCTAATCTGATATGTGTTTATTTCTATGTATTCTGAAGACTTTTGGTCTACTCACGAACATTTCTTGGTGCCAAAACAAGTATTTCCTCTCTTCCTTTCTAATCTGTAATTTGAGGTCTGATGCATAGTGAGTGTTCCTTGTATGTTGATTGAATTGAATAGTTTTTCCTGTCAGAGCTTATATTTAGGTAAATTGGATCTGTAACTCAGACCCTCAGTAATCAAAATATCTCAGGAGAAAGTAATATTATGTTTTCAGTCGTGCTCCTTTTGACACCTTATTTTATTTTATTTTATTTTATTTTATTTTATTTTATTTTATTTTATTTTATTTTATTTATTTTGAGACGGAGTCTCACTCTGTTGCCCAGGCTGGAGTGCAGTGGTGTGATCCCGGCTCACTGCAAGCTCTGCCTCGCGGGTTCACGCTATTCTCCTGCCTCAGCCTCCCCAGCAGCTGGGACTACAGGCGCCCACCACCACACCCAGCTAATATTTTTGTATTTTTAGTAGAGACGGGGTTTCACCGTGTTAACCAGGATGGTTTCGATCTCCTGACCTCGTGATCCACCCACCTCGACCTCCCAAAGTGCTGGGATTACAGGCGAGAGCCACCGTGCCTGGCTGACACTTAATTTTATAATAGTACCCATTTTCAGATATTGTGTGCCTAATATTAGAGCACTCATAGTCTGGTACCTGCTGTTTTACAATGCAGATTTTCATCTTAGGGACAACTGTCAGTTCCATGTAGCACTTTATTTTTTGGTTATATCACATATGTACTTGCCACCTCATTTAATAAATACAACATTACAGAAACAATGGAATTCTCCTAGGCATCCTTTCCTGATCCCTTACCCTGCTACTCCTTGAAACTACTACTCTGACTTTCATGCTTATCTTGATGCATACTTTCTTTCTTTCTTTCTTTCTTTTTTTTTTTTTTGAGACGGAGTCTGGCTCTGTCACTGAGGCTGGAGTGTAGTGGTGTGTTCTTGGCTCATTGTAACCTCTGCTTCCTCCGTTCAAGTGATTCTCATGTCTCAGCCTCCCGAGTAGCTTCGATTACAGGTGTGTGGCACCATGCCTAGCTAATTTTTTTTGTATTTTTAGTAGAGATGGGATTTCACATGTTGGCCAGGCTGGTCTCGAACTCCTGACCTCAAGTGATCCGCCCACCTCTGCCTCCCAAAGTACTGGGATTACAGGTGTGAACCACTATACCCAACGGAGTGAGAAAATATCATTTTAAAAGACACATAGTACTTACTCATTAAGGCCAGAATCATCAATAGATGATAATACCATGGGTGAAAGTTTGAATTTACAAAGTTTGATATCCTAAATATCCATGGGGAGCAGGTTATTTACATAGTCTCAAAGTATCTCTCCTTTATAGATGCTTGTACATAATAAGTACGTACTTATTAATCATAAGGAGAAAAAATGCTAATGTTACATGGAGAAACCTGGAAGTACCACTTTAAGCCAAGTGATCAAAGTCACACATCACCAGTCACGACACATTGTTTCCTGATGAGATGCACTGAGAGCACCACATTCCTTACATTGTATTACTTCCAAAAGTGTACAATCTGCATCTAATCATGAAGAAACGTTAGGCAAATCCACATTAAGAGCTACACTACGAAATAAATGGCTCATACTTTTAAGAAATGTCAGTATCTTGAAAGACAAAGGAAGGCTGAGGAACCTTTTCACATTTAAGGAAACTAAAAAGACTTGACGTGTAAATGTAAGGTGCAATCCTGAACCAGGAAAAAAGAAATTGCTGTAAAGGATATTAGTGAGACAATTGTCAAAATTTGAATAAAGTCTGCAGATTAGATGCTCATATTGCATTAATGTCAAGCTCCTTGATTTTGATAATTATAATTTGGTTAAATAAGTGAATCTCTGTGTCCTAAGGAAACATATGCTGAAGTATTTGAGGGTAATGGGTATGATGTTTACTACATATTCTAAGTGGCTCAGGAAATTTTTTTTATACATATAAAGATAGAACAATAAAGCGAATGTGGCAAGATGTTGGCAATTAGTGAATCTGGGTGAAGTGACCTATTGTTGCAACTTCTCTGTACGTTTGAAATTATTTTTTAAAAAGATCTTCCTAAGTTATACCTGGGAGTGAAATTGCTAGGTCATAGGCTCTGAAGGTCTTTGAATTTACTGGCTAGTGCCAAGTGGTTTTCCAGGATGGTTGTACTAATTACATTCCGTTGTTCCACATCTTTACCAGTACTTCACATTATCAGATTAAACATCTTTATCAGGCTTAGGGGTATGAAGGAGTATCTCATTGTGGCTTTTTTTTTTTTTTTTTTTTTTGAGACAGGGTCTCGTTCTGTCACCCAGGCTGGAGTAGTGCAGTGGCGCAATCTCAGCTCACTGCAACCCCTGCCTCCCGGGTTCAAGTGATTCTACTGCCTCAACCTCCCCAGTAGCCGGGATTACAGGCGTGTGCCACCATGCCTGGCTAATTTTTTGTATTTTTAGTAGAAACGGATTTTCACTGTGTTGGCCAGGCTGGTCTCAAACTCCTGACCTCAAGGGATCTTCCCACCTCAGCCTCCCAAAGTGCTGGAATTACAGGTGCAAGCCACCATGCCTGGTCTCACTGTGGTTTTGGTTTGCATTTCTTTGATTATAGTGAAGCAGAACATATTTTCAAATGTTTCATCAGTAAGGCTACTCTTTTATGAATTGCTTGCTATATTCTTAGCCATTTTTAAAACAGAGTTCTTTGACACTTTTAAATTAATTTATTTTATGTATTAATATATTCTGGAAATTAATCCTTTGTCGACTAGATACACTGCAGTTACCTACATACTTTTGAAAGATGCTTAGCTAAAATATAAAATTGAGTTATATTTTATTTAAGTTACACAGAATAAACTAGGTAAGAAGGCAGAGAAAACATTGCACAACAAGTGTGTAGGAGCTGGAGGGCTGGCATTGTTTGCAGATCTCTTCTCTCTTGGCTCAGTCTAATAATATGGGGCAACTTGAACTTGCATTCTTATCTCTGGCCCCTCTGAAAAAGGTTATTTTTAGGAAGGCTGTCTGTTGTCCCCAGTGTATTTCATTCAGAAATTCGCTGAAGAATGTATTCTTCCCTCTTGCTGTAACGAAACTCTTGCACTGCTAAATACTGGCCAGTACTTGGATTGAGTAATGGGCTTTGAGTGGTATTGCAGTGCCTGTAGAGCAAGAGGGTAATTCAGTAGGCACGGTATCGTGGTTCATCCTCTAATACTAATTAAATCTCTTTTGAAGGTGGTGAAAAAAGATTAAACCACTTAGACTTGACTTCTGAAAAAGAGAACCTAGTAATCATTCAAGAACTTACTTTTTTCCTTCCTTCCCTCCCTTCCCTCCCTCCTCTCCTCTCCTCTCCTTCCTTCCTTCCTCCCTCCCTCCCTCCCTCTTTCTTTCTTTCTTTTTTCCTTTCCTTCCTACCTCCCTCCCTCCCTCCTTCCTTCCTTCCTTCCTTCCTTCCTTCCTTCCTTCCTTCCTTCCTTCCTTCCTTCCTTCCTTCCTTCCTTTCTTTCTTTCTTTCTTTCTTTCTTTCTTTCTTTCTTTCTTTCTTTCTTTCTTTCTTTCTTTCTTCCTTCCTTCCTTCCTTCCTTCTTTCCTTCCTTTTCTTTCTTTCTCCTTCCTTCCTTCCTTCTTTCTTTCTTTCTTTCTTTCTTTCTTTCTTTCTTTCTTTCTTTCTTTCTTTCTTTCTTTCTTCCTTCCTTCCCTCCCTCCATCTCTCTCTCTCTCTTTCTTTCTTTTCCTCCCTCCCTCCCTCCCTTCTTTCCTCCCTTCTTTCCTTCCTTCCTCTTTTCTTTCTTTCTTTCTTTCTTTCTTTCTTTCTTTCTTTCTTTCTTTCTTTCTTTCTTTCTTTCTTTCTCTCTCTCTCTCTCTCTCTCTCCCCCCCCTCCTTCCTTCCTTCCTTCTCTCCCTCTTTTCTCCTTTTCTCTTCCCTTCCTTTCCCTTCCCTTTCCTTCCTTTCCCTTCCCTTCCTTTCCCTTCCCTCCCCTCCCCTCCCCTCCCATCCCCTCCCCTCCCCTCCCCTTCCCGTTCCATCTCATTTTGTCACCTAGGCTGGAGTACAGTGGCATGATCACAGCCTACTGCAGCCTCCATCTCCCGGGCTCAGGTGATCCCCCTGCCTCAGCCTCCCAAGTAGCTGGGACTACAGGCACATGCCACCATGCCCAGCTAATATTGGTATTTTTTGTGAAGACAAGTTTCACCATGTTGCCCAGGTTGGTCTCAAACTCCTGGGCTCAAGTGATCCGCTCACCTTGACCTCCCAAAGTGTTGGGATTACAGGCATGAGCCCCCATGCCCAACCCCTGTTGCTCTAATTCTTAAGGTGACTAGGTATAAACTTTGCATATGGAACAAAAACAAACTCCAAAATACCCATATATCCCAAACCTAAAATCATAAAACATTAGCCCTGTAAGAAAACTAAAATTGTTTCCATTCTCTCAGTTTATAAAAGACATCAGTCATGGAGCTGGTGGTTGTCCTAAACAGGACTTGGCTTTTAACTCCAGGTCCTCTTTCCTTTCTCCTCTAGTATTAGTCCTTCCAAAAACTGGACTATTACAGCTCTTTCTACTGATACACATATAACTCTTCCTAGGGATAGGTAATACAGCACTGTCCATTTTCCTCATTGATTTCCTCGTAAACCGGAAAATGGGGTGATCAAAAAAGATCTTCTTTCAGGGAATTTAACATCTTAATCACTATCTCAAAAGAAAATATTTTTCTTTGTAGTCTAATGTCAGAAGTAACCTTTTGTGATACACCCCAAAGGAAACAATGAGTGATCATATGACTGTGAATGTAGTTACTCTTTATCCTTTGAAGACTTTCTCATTTTTTGTACTTAGTAGTTAGAATTGAATGACAGCAGTCATTTTTCAATTCATAAAAATTCATGCTGCTTTAAAAATCATTGGATTATTTTCTTGATGGAAAATACAATAACAACATAGAGAGGAAAATCTAATCCTATTTTCTAGAAATAACTACTTAATGTTTTCATTTTGACATTTTTTCTATGTATAGTAGTTCATAGAGTGAAGCTATAGTTTTAGATTCTGTCTTTTCTTGATTAACATTATAGTATTTAGTAATGGATGCATTTTATATCATTGTGTGGATTAATTATAATGAAGAATGCTATAGTGAACACCCTTGCCTACATTTGCCTACATTTCTAATTATTTTCTGATGACAGATTCCTAGAATTGGAGTTATTGATCATCAGCAAAACTATCTTCAGTCTTTTCATGCCAAACCAACTTTGACTAAGTTGCTACTACTTCCATACTTGTACAAGTTGAATATGAGAGTACCTGTGTCTTTCAAGTCATTGATTTTATCATTGAATAAAATGCTGCTGATTTGCTACTGTAAATAGGTCTTTGTCTAATTCACATTTCTTTTTTCATTAATGAAAAGTTCTATGATATTAACTATTAATATTTATGTTGTTTCTGTGAACTTTGCTTACTGTTATGCAGGAGGCTGTGTTTTTCTTATTAAATAATTTTCATATATTAAAAAATCGGCTGGGTGCGGTGGCTCACTGTAATCCCAGCACTTTGGGAGACCGAGGGAGGCAGATCACAAGGTCAGGAGAGCGAGACCATCCTGGCTGACACGGTGAAACCCTGTCTCTATTAAAAATACAAAAAGTAGCCAGGCGCCTTGGCTGACGCCTGTAGTCTGAGCTGCTCGGGCGGCTGAGGCAGGAGAATGGCGTGAACCCGGGAGGCGGAGCTTGCAGTGAGCCGGTATCGTGCCACTGCACTCCAGCCTGGGCAACAGAGCAAGACTCCATCTCAAAAAAAAATAAATAAACTTTTTGCCGTTTACAGTAAATCTTATGCCATTTTGCTTGCTTTTTGATTTTATGGTTTTTGTCAGGGAGAACAGAAGTCTTTGTTTTTACACAACCTAGAGCTATACTTGGGGATAATTATTTTTGTGTGCGTGAGTTCTTTGGCTAATGGTACACAGGGAAGAAATCCAAGCAAGAGGATTATGGAGGACCAAAACTCCTCTTTATAATTAACAAAGATCATGGGGTAGAGACCATTTCATGCAGACACAGTGATTTCACCCCTTTTCCCACTGCAATTGTTTGTCTCTTACTTCTGAAGATGGCTGATGTCACCCGTTAAACTTATTTACTTGTTTTGCGTATTTAACTTCTACACAGTTAAAGTTTTCCCTTTGGTCAATTCTTCTGTCCTATGGCATTTTCTTATGTCCTGATGCTTTCTTTTAAGGTATTATCCAAAGAGATGAGTCACCCATGGAAAAAGGGCTCTCTGGTCTACGAGGAAGGGACTTTGAGCTGTCTGACGTGTTTTATTTCTCCAAGAAGGGATTGGAAGCCATTGTGGAAGATGAAGTGACCCAGAGGTTTTCCTCAGAGGAGCTAGTGTCATGGAATCTCCTCACAAGAACCAATGTAAATTTCCAGTACATCAGTCTACGGCTCACTATGGTGTGGGTGCTGGGCGTCATAGTGCGCTATTGTATCCTACTGCCTCTGAGGTAAGTCACGTGCCTGGTAATTTGATGATATGCTTGACTCAGCTTTCTTTTTGAATCATGTACATAGTGGCCACATAAGTGTTCTGTGGTGCTTATTCCACCCATTTCTATGTAGGAAATGCCACCAAACATGACCTCTGCAGGAATGTATTAAGTCTCCATTTCCCTTTCATAATTTTTCCCCAAATGAAGTTGTATATTCAGAATCCAACGTGTATCTTAGAATCTGGATCCACTTTGCTATTAGAGTCCGAGCTAACTTGAGGATGGAGAGAAAAGGGAAGAAGAAGAAGGAAGAAGAAGAAGAAAGAAGAAGAAGGAGGAGGAGGAGGAGGAAGGAAGAAGAAGAAGAAGAGAAAGAAGAAGGAAGAAGAAGGAAGGAGAAGAAGAGGAGGAGGAGGAGGAGAAGAAGAAAGAAGAAAGGAGAAGAAAGAAGAAGAAGAAAAGAAGAAGAAGAGGAAGAAGAAGAAGAGGAAGAAGAAGAAGAGGAAGAAGAAGAGGAAGAAGAAGGAGAAGGAAGAAGAAGAAGAAGAAGAAGAAGAAGAAGAAGAAGAAGAAGAAGAAGAAGAAGAAGAAGAAGAAGAAGAAATCATCAACAGTTTCATATTCACTAGAGCATCAACCAACTGTAAGAGCTGACCAGAACCCACTGCCTTTCTTTGCCAGTCCATTGCACTTCATAATTGCATAAGAGAGAAAAAATTCTTGAGTGTGGTTACACATGGGAGACAGCCATTTAGTAGTGTGAGTTTGTTCCATCTAATTCATTGTGATCACGGACTTATCTTATTAAAGGGTCCCCACCTGGGTCCCCTTCTGCTTCGGAGCTTGAGTGCCACCTGCTGAGAAGGCAGTGTCAAGCCTAGTTCATGGAAAGCATGATGTGGAACGTGAGGAGAAGGCACTGCGTGGTGGGATGAAGCTGTAAGTGACCGAGATCTGATTAGCATGGTGGTAGCAGTAGTAGGCATGTATACCAGCCACAACATTATTGTTGATCATCTTGCTTCATTTCCCTGGACATGGGCTTGGCATCCTCTCAGCAGAGCTTTCCAGGCAGTGGCTACCTGCCAACTAAACTTGGCACATGAGTTGAAATCTTTTTACTACCCCCAGGGTGGCCTGTGCTTGCCTCATTCAGATTTATTACCAGGGAAAGTATTGCTTAACTACAGGCAAATGTAGATTTCTAAGAAATCATTTCTTTCTTTTTTTTTTTTTTTTTGCCCATATTGCTAGTTCAGACATTGGGGCATAGTATGTCTTTTGGGAATCGTTTCAGCTGTGATAATGAAGCAAAATTCAAGGTTTCACATACGCTTTTGCTTGAACCTTAAACTAGTGCCCCCAAAGTGGGGTTCATGTACTCTGGGAGTGTACAGGACTATCCATTGGCTTGCAGGAAGGAAATACTAGGGCTCTTATTTATTAAAAGCTTCTGTTCTGGCTGGGCGCAGTGGCTCACACCTGTAATCCCAGCATTTTGGGAGGCTGAGGCGGGCGGATCACGAGATTAAGAGATCGAGACCATCCTGGCCAACATGGTGAAACCTCGTCTCTGCTAAAAATACAAAAATTAGCTGGGTGTGGTGGTGTACACCTGTAGTCCCAGCTACTCAGGAGGCTGAGGCAGGAGAATCGCTTGAACCTGGGAGGCAGAGGTTGCAGTGAGCTGTGATCGCGCCACCGCACTCTAGCCTGGCAACAGAGCGAGCATCCGTGTCAAAAAAAAAAAAGAAAGAAAAGAAAAGAAAAGAAAAAAGCTTCTGTTCTCTTTATAACTAGTGCTTCCATTTATTCTGTTTTCATTCTTAAAAAGAGAAAGGCCAGGGGCATGGTGGCTCACACCTGTAATCCTAGCACTTTGGGAGGTCCAGGTGGGTGGATCACTTGAGGCCAGGAGTTCAACTGGCCTGGCCAACATGGCAAAACCCCATCTCTACCAAAAATACAAAAATTAGCCAGGTGTGGTGGTACGCACCTGTAGTCCCAGCTACATGGGAGGCTGAGGCAGAGAATTCCTTGAACCCAGGAGTCAGAGGTTGCAGTGATCCAAGATCACGTCACTACACTCCAGCCTGGGTGACAGAGTGAGACTCTTGCCTCAAAAAGAAAAAGAAGTTTGGCCGGGCATAGTGGCTCATGCCTGTAATCCCAGCCCTTTGGGAGGCCAAGGTGGGTAGATCAGTTGAGGTCAGGAGTTCTGTATCAACCTGGCCAACATGGTGAAACTCCATCTTTACTAAAAATACAAAAATTAGCCAGGTGTGGTGGCATGTGCCTGTAGTCCCAGCTACTTGGGAGGCTGAGGCAGGAGAAATCACTTGAACCCGTGAGGCGGAGGTTGCAGTGAGACACTGTATTCCAGCCTGGGTGACAGAGTGAGGTGAGGCTCCATTTCAAAAACAAAAACAAAAACAAAAAAATACACGAAGCTTTAGTCAAGTTCAATATATGGTTTGGTTCATATCCAAGGTAACCTGAAGGAAGAATGAGGAATTCTACAGCACAGTGCTTGAGATGCCCTTGTTTGTTATTGGTTAGCTTTCACCGTCCTGTGGGGGCCCAGAAAATGCTGTTGTGATTCCCTTATCTACTAAACAAATGCTCACAAAGTAGATAAGTGACTTAAAATATTTTTGCAAAGAAACTGATTTAAGATAATAAATCAATGTAAACATTTATCACTTCTTGGCCTTTGGGCTAAGATCAAGTGCAGTGATATAAGCATCTGAGAACAAAAAGAAAATGCAGAGTTAACACTCCTACTCTTAGTAGATACTTTTCAGTGTGGAAGAATTGCTTTGTAAATGCTTTTTAAAAGAAGCACCTAGTACAAAATGAGCTTTTCAAAAACCAGATTGTATTAAGATAGATTGTGGTGATGGTTGCACAACTCTGAATACACCAAAAACTATTGAATTGCATACGGCGCTATCTTGGGTCACTGCAACCTCTGCCCCACGAGTTCAAGCGGTTCTTATGCCTCAGCCCCTCCAGTAGCTGGAATTATAGGTGTGTGCCTCTGGGCCTGGCTAATTTCTGTATTTTTAATAGAGATGGGGTTTCGCCATGTCAGCCAGGCTGATCTCAAACTCCTGACCTGAAGTGATCCACCTGCCTTGGCCTCCCAAAGTGCCAGGGGGATCTCATTACAGGCATGAGCCACAGTGCCTGAACTGAATTGCACATTTTTATGGGGTTAATTGTGTGGCACATGAATTGTATCTCAATAAAGCTCTTAAAATACAGACTGTGGCTGAAAACTTATGTCATCTATGAGAACTCTAACACTGGCTCACTTAAACTGGGATACATAATGTTCTGGTCTGTTAATCTAGCAAGTAAAAAGTTTCAGTAGTTTTGAACCCAATTGTTAAACATGTTAAAATGAAAGTCCTTCTGATTTAATGGACAGGAACAAGTGATTCTCCTTGGGGCAAGATGGCAAAACTTTTTTTTTTAAAGTTTTGCATAATTGATGATGAGATTAAACAATAATTTAGTTATTGCATCAGTAACTGACAAGAAAAAAGAACCTGACCTTCAAATTGCTATGTCAAATCTTTAACAAGATTTAACACCTTATTTAACAAGGTATTTATAGGAAAGCATATTCAAAAAGCTTTCTTCTCGCTCAGAATAGTAATAGTATTATACTTATTAGCTATAGTAATATATCATGCTATTAAATTATAATTATACAATTGATAACATTATCATTACGTACAATTGATAATTATAATAAAATTAATAATATATATTTATTAATGTATTATTATATTATCCTATTTTGAGTGAGGACAAATTGCAACATTAATATAATTTCAAAATACTGTATTTTTCCATAAAAATACTTATTTTTTTTACATTCTTTATGTTTCCAGATGTTTTATAATGTACATTATATCAGTACAGCATATGCACATTATTCTTAAACATATTGGGGTACCTGTTCAGATATGTTATTGATGGAGTGTTTCTCCAACTGGGTTGAGACCGCTGCCTTTTATGCTGTTTCTTTTTTTTTTTTTTTTCTTTTCTTTTCTTTTTTGAGACAGTCTCACTTTGTTGCCCAGGCTGAAGTGCAGTGGCACGATCTTGGCTCACTGCAACCCATGCCTCCTGGGTTCAAGCAATTCTCGTTACAGGGATGTGCCACTATGCCTGCCTAATTTTTGTATTTTTAATAGAGACAAGGTTCACCATGTTGGCCAGGCTGGTCTCCAACTCCTCACCTCAAGTGATCCACTTGCCTGGGCCTCCCAAACTGCTGGGATTATAGCCTTGAGACACCGCTTATTTCTTTTGTTTTAAATAATGTTAAACTGCTATGTTAAATAATAATAATCTCCTGAAAGACAGAATAACATAATGCTTATGAAAATGAATTCTGGAGCCAGACTCCCTGGATTCAAGTCCTGACTCTGCTGCTTATTGTCTGTGTAACTTTGGGTACGTTATTTAGCCTTTCTATGCTCCAATTTTTTCATATGTAGAATGGGGATAATGATAATATTATTGCCCCATAGAGTCTTGGGGATGATTAAATGTGTTAAATATAAAAGGTACTTAGAATATTGCCTGGCATACAGTGTTAGCTGTTGCTTTATCATCATCTAATGTAAAACCTGGAATTGGTTAAGACAAACAATTTTATGCTCCAACTATCTGATCAGGAGGTAAACAGCAGTAAACGAGCTTCACCCTGGAGGGGGTTGCTGTTTCTCCTGACCCTTGACATTAGGCAGCCATTGTAGCTTCCCCAAACACACAGGGTCCTTCTGATACTGCAGTGGTGGTCCCCTTCAGTCTTCTTACTGAATACCTCATGCATTCAGCAAAATGTGTATGCTCTTCTGGGAACAGGAAGACATAGATAGGCCTCTGGTTTGATTTGAGAGAGCAATGAGATAATCTAAAGTTTCTGCTTTCTTCATTTGACAAAGATGATTTAAAGAATCTTATTAGTAAAATATGATTAAACTATTGATTTTTCCTCTCTTTTAACTAAATCCTATTTATTTTGAAAGATTTTAAGTCTTTCCTTTTTGAATAATTCTATTTACATTTCTAGAAATTACTACTTTCCTTTTGAAGTCATTGGATGTATATTAAAAGCACTTTTCAAAAAGAAGGCAATGTCTCTATGGAGGTTAGAGATACTATCAGTCACCTTGTTTGCTAACTTCTGAGTTATCTTGAACCATGCAAAAGGACAACAGTTAGATTTGCATTAAAAGATGTCTACATGGTGATATATTTTGGTGTTCTTATTATTAAAGCACCTTTAAATATATTCCCTTCACTAGCCCTCTTAACCCTTTGATGATTATATAGATTTAACTTGATAGTTTTATGGACATTTCCAGGCCTTCTCTATGCAGGTACAGACTTGTTACACATGTGCCTGTTGTTATTTTGCAGATGGCATCATATTCTTTAATTTATTCTGAAACTTACTTTGCTTTTTGTCTCTCAAAATGCATCGTGGAACATTCTTCCGTGTTAGATCTATATAGATTTACCCAGTTATTTTAGTGGCTGCATCATATTTCATCATGTGGATACTCTACAACTTATTTACAATTTTGTTATTTATGAGCTTTTTGGTTACTTCCCTATTATGTGTCAAAATCTTATATGACCCTTTCTTTTCTTTTTCAGGGTTACCTTGGCTTTCATTGGGATCAGTTTGCTGGTTATAGGAACTACACTGGTTGGGCAGCTGCCAGACAGCAGGTGAAATGTTTCCTTCCATCCAGCCATACATAGGATTGTTTTTACTCTTAGCTGTGTCCACAAAGAGAATATTTGTTTGATTCCTATGTATTGCATCATTATTATTATTATTATTTTTGAGACGGCGTCTCGCACTGTCACCTGGGCTGGAGTGCAGTGGTAGATCTTGGCTCACTGCAACCTCCGCCTCCCAGGTTCAAGAGATTCTCCTGCCTCAGCCTCCTGAGTAGCTGGGATTACAGTCACCCACCACCATGCCCAGCTAATTTTTTGTATTTTTAGTAGAGACAGCGTTTCACCAGGTTGGCCAGGGGGATCTTGAACTCCTGACCTTGTGATTTGCCTGCCTTGGCCTCCCAAAGTGCTGGGATTACAGGTGTGAGCCACTGCGCCTGGCTGTATTGCATTAAAATTTATGTTCTCTACTCATTTATTAGAATCCTGCTCACTTACTTCATCTTCATAGTCTTTCTTTGATTTTTTATCATACTTCCATATTAATCGAAAGAAATTGTTTTTTCAAAGGACAACTGAAGAAAGAAAATGAACTGAGTTACCTAAGAGAGTCTTATATAGTGGCAAGCTCATAAGACCAAGACGAAAGAAGCTTCAGTTTATCTTGTTCAGGAATTTGTCATAATAACCTAGTGGTTTTGAGCTACTTTTCATCAGAGTTATGTCCAGTTCTTTTGGTAGACTTTTATGATCTAATACTAAATGCACCAATGAGACTATAAGAATTGAACTGTACTGGTTCACCAGAATAGAATGCAGTATGCTGTTGTGGAAAAGCACATTAAAACTTTCATTATACTGTTTCTTAAGAGTGCCCAGAATGGCACAATAAAATGTTTCTATTTCCTTCAGCCTCAAAAACTGGCTGAGTGAACTGGTCCATCTGACTTGCTGCCGGATCTGTGTGCGATCCCTCTCTGGTACCATTCATTATCATAACAAGTGAGTATCTGCTGCCAACGTGCCTGTCTTTTTCTAGGTCAATTCAGCATGAGATTGACAAGGAAGCACTGGAAGTGGGTGGGAAGAAGTGGGTGGAGTCAGAGTGCTTCCAATGTGTTCATCTCTACTTCTCAGGGTGGCACAGGCATAATGCACAAAAACACTAAATAGCAGTGTTTGCAGAAAGAATATAATAATAAATATGTAGTTGTGCTCAGTAATTGGGCATTTATGGTGTGCAGGCCAGACCCTATGTTTCTTATAGTTCATCCCTATGAGATAGCCACTGTTAACCCATTTTAAAGGAGAAGAAATGTAAGCTTTGGGATTTGTTGTTTAGGGTCACAGTGAATAAGCAATGGAATCAGGTTTTGAACAAGGTCTGTCTGGTTTTAAAAACAATGAAGTTGACAGGTCTCTAGTGTGATGGAAATAGGACTAGACGTGGAGTCTGGAAATGTGGTCTCTAGTCTTAGTCCTGCTACTTCTAAAATTCCATAATTGAGCCTTAAAACAAAATTCTGCTTTTCTCTCCCAGAATTGTAGAGAATGAAGGTAGCAAAGGAAAATAATTAGCTAAGTGAAAGTGATTTTGATTGCATTTGAACTACTTTCTTGGTATCTCAATTTTTTTAGATTTAGCATCATTGTTTTAAAAGTTCTAGGCCAAGCATCTCTTTTTTACTGATTTGGTCTTTCTTTCTCATTTGTAGAAGAGAAACATTTCGCCATTTGGCTTTACCGTGTGGTACCAACATAAAAGACCCTTTAAACATTTTAAATTATATGATCTTGCAATTGGACTATGAGCTTTAAAGTGAAGAGTAAAAGAAAACACTCTGGCAGAGGTGCAGTCAGAAGAAACACCTATAGAAAAGGCACACTTACTACATAAAGAGGAGTTCCTAACTTCTTATAGAATTGCTTCTAATTTTAAAGAAAATGTGCTAAATAATTGTGTATTTGATTCTGTTTCTTCTCTGTATAGGCCCAAACAAAACTACTTTGCTTTATTGGTGTCAAAGGCTGGTTTCACTCTAGGGTAGAGATCCACAAACTGAATGGGAAGCCTATAGGCCAAATCTGGCCCACCATCTGTTTTCTGTAAATAACGTTTTATTGGAACACAGCCGTGCTCATTCACAGCCATGGTTGCTTTTGTGTCACAACAGCAGAGTCAAGTAATTGTGACAGGCATTGTCTGGCTTGCAAAGCTTAAAGTATTTACTGTCTGGCCCTTGATAAGAAAAGTTTGCCAACCTCTGCTATAGAAAGATAGGAGGGAGGAAACTATGGTGAATTTTCTGCATGGACTACCATGAAACCACTAAAAGTGATGTATATAAAGATAAAAATAATATGAAAATGCTTCAGATTAAATAAGTGAAAGCTGTGTATTATCAATGTTAAAATCATGGGCCCCCTACCACACTCTCATCATACTGCCTAGAGATCACCTTTTAAAGATGGGCCCATGTACCTCCAAACTTAATTTTTAAAAATATTCTTAAAAAAGACCAGGCACTGTGCTCATGCCTATGATCCCAGCACTTTGGGAGGCCGAGTGGGGCAGATCACTTGAGGTCAAGAGCTCGAGATGAGCCTGGCCCACATGGCGAAACCCTATCTCTGCTAAAAATATAAAAATTAGCCAGGCCTGATGGCACATACCTTTAATTCCAACTACTTGGGAGGCTGAGGCAGGAGAATTGCTTGAACCCCTGGAGGCAGGGGTTGCCTCCAGGGATTGTACCACTCCAGAGCCGGGATTGTACCACTGCACTCCAGCCTGGGCCACAGAGTGAGACTCCACCTCAAAAAAAAAAAAAAAAAAAAATATATATATATATACACACACACATATATATATATACACACACACACAAACACACACATACACATACACACTTAAAAAATAAGGTGACTATTTACATGCTGTGGCTATTTTAGAAGACTTTGAATTTTCCGTTGTTTGTAATTGCAGGCAGTACAGACCCCAGAAGGGAGGCATTTGTGTTGCCAACCATACTTCCCCAATTGATGTTTTAATCTTGACAACGGATGGATGTTATGCTATGGTAAGAGCAGCTCATTGATATTTCAAGTAGTTACATGTTTTATGGATTGATCAAACTTTTTATTTTGGCACAAATTAGCAAGTTGGTTTTATGTTAGAAATTTGGCTGCGTTATACTATTGTAGCTATATAAGTTATTTGTAATATATTTACATGAGGAATATGTAGTGCAAGAAAAGGAAGGAAAGTAGCCATTATATTTAAGATGGTAAAAATTTAACTTAATGAAATGCAGACATTCTTGAGCTTGATAGTACCTTGTAAAGTTGATTCAGTTTTCCTTGTAAAATCCCTGCCAGTGTTTAATAATGTTTGCAACATTAAATTCTTTCTTTTTACAGTTGTACATATCCCCCAGCCACCCAATTAGTTCTTTCTTTCTTCAGGGACTTATATTTTAACGAGGATCTAGCAAGAAAGGCAAATATTTATATCAGGTTGTCTTTCTCAGTCCTTGCCTGTAGCCCCAAAAGAAAAGAAAACGAAACAAAACCCAAGAACAAACTACAAAGCCCACAGTAAAACTGTATACCTCAGAATAGCCTTTCATGGGGATGAATACAGGAATCATATTCTGGCATTTTTTTTTTTTTCAAATCTGTGTTTTCTGTTGCCCTTGCAAATTTGTCAAGATTTCCTGCATCTCCTTTCTGTGTCAGATAGATTCTGCAGGATAATTGAAGCTGCATGGTGGTTAAATGTGCCTTCAGTTGGTGTTTGCCTGGACAAGGGTCCTAGAGGATCACTTTCTCATATTTTCATGGTGGTGGCTTGGGCTTCAGGGAGAGTAGATGGATTTTATTTCACTTACTATTTCCGAGGATTGATAGTCATGGTCTGGTGTGTTTTTCTGAGAAGGCATTTGAAGGGAGCCATTCTTGATTAAATGTCGCTGCAAGTAGGAGGGTGGAGAGTATTGGCACGTGTGCACGTATTTGACTCTGCATGGGTTACACCATCATTAAGGGAATTTTGAAGGCCTTTGCAAAAATTTCTACTTATTGCCATGTGTTTAATCTGTCTAAAATACATGGTCAGATACATAACTCTTGGACACTATATTTTAACACATTATTAAATTTCTCTAAATACTGAGCTCTTTCTGAATCCAAGGAAGCGTTAGCCACCTTTATGAAAAGACTTATGGGAATTGGTAATTCTTAATCTTTTCTTAGGTTAGGAATTAGTTGATAATTATGTACCTTTTTAAAGAAAAAACTAATATATATCTGCATCATACAAACACAATTTTATGTATAATTTCAAGATGTTTATGGGTTTCCCTAAAGACCGTCCAAGGATCCTCATGTTAACAGCCTTGATAGACGCCCCAGCACAATTCTCAGTGTATGTAATAATCTTTGTATTTATGTGGACAAACACTTTCATGCATTATATTTGACCCTCCCTGTAATCCAATCAGGTTAGGTCTGAGGTTTTATTATAGATGAGGAAGCAGAGGCTTAGGCAACCAATCTGACTGTCAAAGTTGATTTTGTGCTGCTATAACAGAATACCACAGACTGTAACTTATAATGAACAGAAACTTACTGGCTTACAGTTCTGGAGGCTGGTAAGTCCAATATCAGGGTGCCAGCATCTGGCCATGGTTGTCTTGCTGAGTCATCACATGGTATAAGGCAGAAGGGCCAAAAGCCCAAGAAAGCAAACCCACTCCCAGTGCCATTTTGTAAGGGCATTAATCCATTCATGAGGAGAGTACCCTCATGGCCTCAGTATTTCCCGTTATGCCCCTCCTCCCAAAACTGTTGCAAACCATAACACTCCTTGGTCATGGTTTTGTGTTTCAGAAATCATATTCCTCCTGTATTCTGGTCAACAAAGAGTTGAGTATAACCCATTTGTGACCAAGGACCTCAGAACTTTGTTGCCATTTTTCTTACTTTTGGATTGTGTATAACTGCAATTGCAATATATTAGTCAAAATTTAGAAAAGCATAGTAACTGCAAACTGTCCAATGGGTTGAGTGTAGAAAACTAAAGCTGACTGAATTTAAATTGGAGGTGGCGCAAGGCAGATGTGGGATGATATGGTGCCATTAGCCTCCAGACATCATAATTGGCCTCTTTTGACTAAATATAAACTCTTTATCTGAAGAACATCAAAGATCTCTTCTCAGTGACTCTCCTTTTATTAAAAGAAATCTATTGTTTAATTGACAAATAAAAATTATATTTATAGTATACAACAGATGTTTTGATAGATGTATATATTGTAGAATGGCTAAATCAAGCTAATTAACATATCCATTACCTTACTCAGTGACTTTTCTAGTCTTTTTTTTCCTTCTAGACAAAGACCTCTACTTTTCTAAATTTAGAAATATTTTCAAGCTTACAGAAAAGTTGTAATAATAAGAAAATCACAGTAGAGCACCCTTACGCCCTTTATCCACATTTACCTATTGGCAACATTGTGCCTCATTTGCTTTATCATTTGCTTTCTCAGGTACTGGGAAAAGCTGTCTTGTTCTATCTCTCCCTATAAAAATGTGGGTAAAATGTTTGTATTTTTAATATATTTATTTTTAAAATTTCTTTTTTTTTGAGACAGCACCTCACTCTGTTGCCCAGGCTGGAGTGCAGTGATGTGATCTTGGCTCACTGTGACCTCCATCTCCCAGGTTCAAGTGATTCTCCTGCCTTAGCCTCCCTAGTAGCTGGGATTACAGGTGCCCACCACCACACCCAGTTAATCTTTGTATTTTTAGTAGAGACAGGGTTTCACCATGTGGGCCAGGCTGGTCTCAAACTCCTGACATCACGTGATCTGCCCACCTTGGCCTCTCAAAGTGCTGGGATTACAGGTGTGAACCACTGTGCTTTTTTTTTTTTTTTTTTTTTTGAGACATAGTCTTGCTGTGTCATCCAGGCTGGAGTGCAGTGGTGTGATCTCGGCTCACTGCAACCTCTGCCTCCCAGGTTCAAGTGATTCTCCTGCCTCAGCCTCCCAAGTAGCTGGGATTACAGGCGCCCACCACCACATCCAGCTAATTTTTGTAGTTTTTAGTAGAGATGGGGTTTCACCATGTTGGCCAGGCTGGCCTTGAACTCCTGACCTCAAGTAATCCACCTACCTCAGCCTCCCAAAGTACTGGGAATACAGGTGTGAGCCACCATGTCTGGCCTATATTTACTATTTATTTCTAATATTTACATTGGAAATCTGAATACATCCAACTCTTAAGGTTCTTTCTTGCTTTCCTTCAATTCATATTTGTATCTCGCTTTTTCATAGTGAAAATCCTGTTTCCCAAAAATATCAATATGTTTACTAATTTTCTCGATTCTATAATACATCTAAAATTATTTCAGAATTGCTTCACTACTACAGACAAAAATCTAGTAAAAAGAATTCAGAATGTTTTGCATCCAAGATGGAGGGTATGTGGTGAGACACTGTCTGTGTAAGTTTCTTGGATGTTTCCCCCTTCTTTTAATGCTATTCTTTTATTCACTTAAAATACAATTGGGTTCATTTGCTTCAGTTTGCTTTAGTTTGTCATTTGTTCCTTACTGATTTACTTTTATTTATTTTTTGAGTATGTAGGGTATCAATATGTTTCCGAATGTCAAAACAAAGCAGAAAAGGTATACTTATTGAAGTGCTGCTACCTTCCATGTTCATTCCATCCCATTCCTTCCTACTCTTGTAGGTTCATTGACTTTGGTATTTCTTTTTGTAAAGATAAACACATGTATGTGTATTATTTCCCCTTTAGTCTTATGCAAAAGGTAGCATACTGTATTTGTTCTTTTGTCTTTTTCATTTAACAATATCTCCTGGAAGTTACTCTTTATCAGTCATAGAGATCAACCTTGCTGTGTTCCCAGCTGCATAGTACTCCATTATTTGTATGTACTATTGTCTATTTATCTAATTTCTTATATTTGGACGTTTAGGTAGTTTCTAATATTTTACCATAACAAGTAATGCTGTAGTTAATAGCCTTGTGCATATATATTTTCATTTTGTTGGAAGTTTATCTTCAGGATAAATTTCTAGGAGAGGAATTATTGAAATGAAAGATGAATGTATATGCAATTTTGTAGATGTTGCCAAATTTTCTTCCATTTGTGTTGTAATCTGCTGCCTTCTCCCAGGCAATGTATGAAAGTTATCCATAGCTTTATGTCAGAATGTATTGTCAAGCTTTTAAATCTTTGTCAGTGTGATGGGTTTGAAATGGTATTTCAGTGTAGTTTTAATTTGCATTTCTCTAATCTTGACCAAGTTGAAGAAGCTCTACTTTTTGAAGTTAGAGGATTGCTAGCACAAGAACATAACTTAAAATTCAAAAGTGCTACTAAAGAATACCTTTTTGCTTACATTTGACCTTTCGGACTCTTTGATCAGACTAAGAACTTCAGTCCATAGAAGGCCAATCTTATCTTTGAGTGGAGAACAGAAATTTGTTGGTACTTAAAAAACTTTCTTTGGACAACTGTGTCTTTTACATTTTTTTCTTTTCTTATGGTACTTCTAGGTTGGCCAGGTTCATGGTGGCTTGATGGGAATTATTCAGAGAGCTATGGTCAAGGCTTGTCCTCATGTCTGGTTTGAACGCTCAGAAATGAAGGATCGACATCTGGTTACTAAGAGGTAAGCAGTGAAATTACTCAGAGTTCACTGGAGTAGCATGAAAGCTGATAAATCTTGGCCTTCCTACCAAAGAGGGCCGAGCAGCACTGAGTCTCAAAACTAAAACAGAGCTCTGTTTGCAGTTGGATTTTCCTGGCAAATCACCTGTCTTAGCCACTTTTTTTTTTTTTTATATATACACTTTAAGTTCTAGGGTACATGTGCACAATGTGCAGGTTTGTTACATATGTATACATGTGCCATGTTGGTGTGCTGCACCTGTTAACTCATCATTTATATTAGGTATATCTCCTAATGCTATCCCTCCCCAAGCCCCCACCCAACAGGCCCTGGTGTGTGATGTTCCCCACCCTGTGTCCAAGTGTTCTCGTTGTTCAGTTCCCACCTATGAGTGAGAACATGCGGTATTTGGTTTTCTGTCCTTGCAATAGTTTGCTGAGAATGATGGTTTCCAGCTTCATCCATGTCCCTACAGAGGACATGAACTCATCCTTTTTTATGGCTCCATAGTATTCCATGGTGTATATGTGCCACATTTTCTTAATCCAGTCTATCATTGATGGACATTTGGGTTGGTTCCAAGTCTTTGCTATTGTGAATAGTGCCGCAATAAACATACGTGTGCCTGTGTCTTTATAGCAGCATGATTTATAATCCTTTGAGTATATACCCAGTAATGGGATGGCTGGGTCAAATGGTATTTCTAGTTCTAGATCCTTGAGGAATCACCACACTGTCTTCCACAATGGTTGAACTAGTTTACAGTCTCACCAACAGTGTAAAAGTGTTTGTATTTCTCCACATCCTCTCCAGCACCTATTTCCTGACTTTTTAATGATCACCATTCTAACTGGTGTGAGATAGTGGCTCATTGTGGTTTTGATTTGCATTTCTCTGATTGTCTTAGTCAGATTTTTTAAAAATGTAATTCTGTAGTCATGGTGGGATATATGATGGGATTAGAAGGCCAATGTATTTATATTGCTGTGACTTAGATATAGTCCAGTCACTGAATCTTCAAAGATAAAAATTACCACCTTTAAATTTGATATGTTCTCACTTGAGTATGAGCAATTTAAAAAATAAATTAGATATGTATATTTCACCTCAAGGAAAAATATATGAAGAAGGAAAAAGATACCACCTTGAAGGTTAAATAATTGATAACTACTTGCTAAATAGATGATTGATTGTTTGCTGAATGATTGTTATCACTTAAGTCCAGCTAGAAGCTGGGCATGGTGACTGACGTCTGTAAGCCATGCACTTTGGGAGGCCATGGTGGGAGAATGACTTGAACCCAGAAGTTCGAGACCAGCCTGGGCAACATAGTAAGACCTCATCTCTACAAAAAAATAAATAAAATTAGCCGAATGTGGTGGCATATGCCTGTGGTCCCAGCTACTTGGGAGGAAGGATCACATGAGACCATGAGGTTGAGGCTGCAGTGAGCTGAGCCTCACTACTGCCCTCCAGCCTGGACAACAGGGGGAGACTTTGTCTTAAAAAAAAAAAAAAGGTCCAGCTAGAGATAGAGGAATGGGAGAAGGAACCTTTGGGGTTTAGGGTAAAGTTGAGCTACCAGAAACCTTTGTTAGGAAACAGCTTTTGCCCTGAGGCCTTTAACTGAAGGCACATTGGTTATTGCTTCTATAAACACATTATATTCTTAAGAACATAATGAAAAGTATTTGCTGAATCTGCTTCAAGTTAGAGAAATGATTCCCTATCTTGAGATCATTTGGCAGTGGGACACTCTGGCAGCTGCAGTCTGGCTACCTCAGCCCTTACCAGCTCTGGAGAGAAGAACTGGGAATATAGTGTTGGCTGCAGGGAGGACAGAACCTAAGCCTGGGAGAACGTCAGTCTTTCTCAGCTTCATGGTGTACAAATGGAAAGTTCAACCTGAATCGTTTAAGGATTGTCTTGTACTTAATGGCCATAATGCAGTTAGATCCAGCAACCCAATATTCCCATTTTTCAGATGAGGAAACCTAAGAACATGGAAAAGAGCACAAAGCTCATGACACAGAGTCTCCAAAGTCCATGTCACATGACTGTCTAGTACTCTTTTTTAAGAACAGGCGAAGACACTGAAAATCACTTACTTTGGTCCAGGCATATTTGCTCATGCCTGTAATCCCAGCACTTGGGGAGGTTGAGGCGGGTGGATTGCTTGAGCTCAGGAGTTCCAGACCAGCCTGGGCAACATGGTGAAATGCCATCTCTACAAAAAATACAAAAACTCAGCCAGGTGTAGTGGTGCACATCTGTGGTCCCAGCTACTTGGGAGGCTGAGGAGGACGGATTGCTTAAGCTCAAGGGGTGGAGGTTGCAGTGAGCCGAGATCATGCGCCTGCACTCCAGCCTGGATGAAAGTGTGAGACCCCATCTCAAAAAAAAAAAAAAAAAAATCACTTACTTTGAAATTTGAGAAATTATAATAGTGCAGATCTTCTTATACTTTTTTAGAAAGGAAACAACTTCAAATTTATTTCTTTTACTTATATCTCAATTCTGTTCCCCTTATTGCTTCACAGTTGTGCCAGTAAAGTGCAAAGAATATCAAAAAGGACATCCACCTCTCTCTTTAAAAAGGCAAAATTTTGATCCTTTTTTTTTTTCGTAGACTAAAAGAACATATTGCTGATAAGAAGAAATTACCCATATTAATTTTTCCTGAAGGTAAGAATGGGCCTGCCTACCGAGCTATAGTTGATAACAATAAACCACCAAAAATGTGTGAGGAACAGAATTGCCATAGAATTGGCAACCTTAGCCCAGATCTCTGCTCTCACAGGAATGGGATGTCATTCTCTGAGCTATTAATTCCTTGCTTTCTTTTGAGATTTGATAAAAGTCATGTTACCTTTTTAATTCAAAAGTCATTTCTGGGTAGTGAACCGAGAGCAGAATTGTCCATGACTTTAAGGGTTGCATGTATTGAAATTATCACCTGTTGAGAAGAAGTTGTACCCATAGGCCCATGGAGTGTTCAGTAGAAAAGTAAAAGCTTCTTGTTAAACCTGCTTAGTTAGAACTATTGGATTACTACTTTGGCAGGGTTTGGTTTATGATATGGTAGTACAATGCCTGTAATTTTGATATTTTAAATTATTTTATATCAAAATAATTTCTTTTAAAATTTATTTTTAAAATGACTCCCTTTAAAAATATTTATGCTCCTACCTTCACCCCCTTGCAGGAACTTGCATCAACAATACTTCAGTCATGATGTTTAAAAAGGGGAGCTTTGAAATTGGAGGAACCATACATCCAGTTGCAATTAAGGTAAAACACATACCATAATAAGAATAATAATTACTATTATAAAGATATTGTATTGGTAATTTTATTTTGGTAGCATTTTAAACTTAAAATTTGCAA
The DNA here is from genome assembly GCF_047675955.1 of Chlorocebus sabaeus. Classification (NCBI taxonomy): domain Eukaryota; kingdom Metazoa; phylum Chordata; class Mammalia; order Primates; family Cercopithecidae; genus Chlorocebus; species Chlorocebus sabaeus. Next base: position 35,001,462 of record NC_132910.1, read on the forward strand.
GAACGAAGAACACCAGTTTTTGCATGTACCAGTCCTCTGCACTTTGCCTCTTCTGCTTTCTCATGCACTCACTCTCTATCTGTAGGTAGATGTATACTGGATGACTCTGTGCCAGGCGCTGTATTTGCTCGTAGTGTTAAGTGAAACAGTTGCTGTTCCTGCTTTCATCAGCCTTCTAGTTAAGTAAGGAGACAGATATTTAATAGTCACATAAATAACTCTTGTTGCTGCACTCTGTGGTTCTATTTAGAAAAGTAGTCAGCTCTAGTCAGACGTGTTAGCTGGCCTGGTTTACTTTTATTTTTTAATAAATTCTATCAAGTGAAATAACTTCTCTTTTTCCTACAGTCTGATAAAGCTGTTTGGCCTACCACATTTAAAACATTGGGCACAGATGAGAAACCACCCTTAGTTCATAACTGGGATGAATTTTCTTTTCTTTTTTCTCAGTATAACCCTCAGTTTGGTGATGCATTTTGGAACAGTAGTAAGTACAACATGGTGAGCTACCTGCTTCGAATGATGACCAGCTGGGCCATCGTCTGTGACGTGTGGTACATGCCCCCGATGACCAGAGAGGTATTCCTTAGCTAACACTTTATCTAATCAGGTAGAGACAAGGAGACCTTCACCTGAAAACCTGGGTGTCTCCCTTCTCCATGCCATGCTTTTCTGCTTGCTCAGCAAATGAGTCATTTTTTAAATAATGTATTTAGCTCCCTTTAAATCAAACCATTTTATATTTAGAGATTCTTTTCCATGTTGGTGTTACAATTGCTCTTGGTTTATTGAACCAACAGATATTATCTTGGGTAACACTAATAAAGAGCGTGATAAATATATGCACATGGTAAAAAATTAAACAATACAGCACTGCATTTTCTTGATAGAACAAATATTTGCTATGATTGATTAAGAATACAAAGCATTTGAGCTGAAAATGAATCTTATATTTTAAAACAAATACAGATGATTATGAGATGGTATTAAAAACTCGATAAACTAAGATGTTCTTGTAATTTTTTTTTTTTTTTTTTTTTTTTTTTTTAACCAGGAAGGAGAAGATGCAGTCCAGTTTGCTAACAGGGTTAAGTCTGCTATTGCTATACAAGGAGGCCTGACTGAACTTCCCTGGTAAGAGATCTTTCAGAAGTACTATCACTTTTTTTTGTTTTGTTTTTAAGAGAATGCCTCACTCTTTTACCCAGGCTGAAGTGCAGTGCATGATCATAGTTCACTGTAGCCTCGACTGCCTGGGCTCAAGGGATCCTTCCATCTCAGCCTTCCGAGTAGCTGGGACTACAAGTGCTTGCCACCATGCCCAGCTATTTTAAAATTTTTTGTAGAGATGGGGTATCCTTGTGTTGCTCAGGCTGGTCTCAAACTCCTGGGCTTGAACTCCTGCCTAAGCCTCCCAAAATGCTGGGATTACAGTCATGAGCTACTGTTCCTAGCCTTTTTTTTTTTTTTAACTAAAAAGAGTCACTGGTAATAATGTCATTTATCATTCTAGTTAGTTATAGATTTAGCTGAAAGTAATAGTGGTTTATACATAACAATGGCTTAAGTAAGATAGAAGTTTATTTCTCACTTTAACATAACCAGTCAAGGCTGGTAACAGCTCAATCTGTATTGCTTTACTCTCCTCAATTTGTGCTTCTCTTATGGTCCACGATGGCTGTTCCAACTCTACTCATTGTGTGTAGCAAATGGCTATGAGGAAGGAATTTTAAAAAGGATACACCCATCTCTAAGAGCACAAGCTGAGAGTTGTATATCCCACTTGTACTTGTATCCATTGGCTAGTACTCAAGTCATGTGACAACACCTAGCTGCAAAGGAAGCTGGGGAATGTAGTCATTGTTCTGGGTGGTCATGTGCCTATCTCACATTTAGGGTTCTTTTTCTGAAGAAGAAAAGGAGAATGGATTTGTGAGTACGGCAGACATTGGGAGGCAAGGGGCTACTTTCAGGCTCATTCATATTTAACTCTAGCTATAACTGTATAATAAGAAAATTGAACAACTTGAAAAGAAGGGAAATAAGTGAAATATTTTAGTTATGGATCACTATGGTTTTAGTTTTTGTTTGTTTGAAGATTGAACGTAGGTGAATGTATTAGTCTGCTTGGGCTGCCAGACAAAATACAGTAGTCCCCTGGGATAATGGGGGATATGTTCCAAGAGCCCTAGTAAATTCCTAATACGATAGTACAAATCCTATATAGACTATGTTTTTTTCTTTATGTACATAGCTATGATAAAGCTTAATTTATAAATTAGTCATAGTAAAAGATTAACAACAATAACAACTATTAACTAGAACAATTATAATAATACACTGACTAATAGAAGTTTTGTGAATGTGGTCTCTCTCTTTCTCAAAATATCTCAATATTTTCCCAGGTTGACTGTGGGTAACTGAAACCATGGAAAGTGAAATCTTGTATAAGGGAGGAGTTACTGTACCACAGACTGGGTGGCTTAAACAATAGAACTTTGTTTTCCCACAGTTCTAAAGGCTGGAAGTTTGAGATTAGGGTGCAGCATGGTCAGTTTTTGATAAGGGCTCTCTTCTTGTGTTGCAGATAGCTGCATTCTCCTGTGTGCTTACATGATCTCTTCTTTGTGCAGGCGTGAAGAGAGAGTGCATGTTCTCTAGTCCTAGTTTCTTTTTATAAGGGCACTAATCCCATCATGAGTGCCCCACCCTCATGACCTCATCTAACCCTAATTACCTCCCAAAGGATCAGTCTCTAAATAGCACCACATTGGTAGTTAGGGAATTTTGGGGAGGACAAAAACATTCAGTCTATATCAGTGAAGGTTAACTATACCTACATTATAGTGGGAGGTTGAATTATTATTATTATTATTATTTGAGATGGAGTCCTCTCTGTCACCCAGGCTGGAGTACAGTGGTGCAATCTGGGCTCACTGCAACTTCTGCCTCCTGGGTTCAAGCAATTCTCCTGCCTCAGCCTCCTGAGTAGCTGGGACTACAGGTGTGCACCACCATGCCCAGCTAATTTTTTTTGTATTATTAGTAGAGATGGAGTTTCACTATGTTGTCTAGGCTGCTCTCGAACTCCTGACCTCAGGTGATCTGCCTTAGCTTCCCAGAGTGCTAGGATTACAGGCATGAGCTCCCTGGCCTGGAGACTGGATTCTTATTTACATACAGGGTATTAAATTAGCAGTCTGTCACAAAACAGTCTATACTTCAAGTCCTATACAGTTAATAAAGTTCCTGCTGTCTTTTTTGGTGTTTGAAAAACACTTTGCATGAAAAGTTTATTTGAGGCAATTGTAGCAATGTTTCTAGGAGGAGGATTTGGCCATCTGAGTTAGGCTGTCAGCCAGGAAACCAAGGACCCTCCTGAACCAGCAGAGGATGGTTTAAGGTGTCTGCCTCTAGAAGAAGGGCTGGCTAGATATTAGACAGTAAGCATTCACTTCACATCATTGATAGGTTCTTGTAGGCTGTGACTTTAAGCAAAATGACTTTATAGTAGGTTCTTGAATAAATAACATCATTTTGTTCCATGTACTTTCTTTATAATGTTGATGAGAAAAAATACTGGGTTTTGTTATAAATCATTTTGTTTAAAGTTACAGTTTCTAAGAACCTATCAACGGTGTTCAGGGAGGACTTACTGTACTCCGTTATGCAAGGGTGGGGAGTATCACTAAAATATTTATCCATTCACATAGTGTGAATACAACTAATTGTGTCCAGGTAAACCGTTTCTGATATCCATTATGCAAATTAACAAGCCACTAATTTCTACAGTGAAAACTCATTTCTAAAATTTGTTATGCAAGGACCTGGTGCAGTGGCTCATGCCTATAATCCCAGCACTTTGGGAGGCTGAGGTGGGTAGATCACCTGAGTTTAAGAATTTGAGACCAGCCTGGGCAACATGGCGAAACCCTGTCTCTACAAAAAAAAATACAAAAATTAGCTGAGCCCTGTGGCGCACACCTGTAGTCCCAGCTACTCGGGAGGCTGAGGCCTGAGAATCCTTGAACGCAGGAGGTTGAGGCTGCAGTGAGCTGAGATCGCACCACTGCACGGCAGCCTGGGTTACAGAGTGAGACCCTGTCTCAAAAATAAATAAATAAATAAATAAAATTTGTTATGCTAATTAACAAAGCTTGAGAAATCGATGGGCAATAAAGATAAAGATAGCTAAAGCCATTAGTGGCATCTCTGAAAGGCAGCCTTCTGATTAAATGCTGGCTGACCACCCTGGAGTATGAGTTCTTGACTAACAGGGTATATGACTTGAGTTCCATACACCCTGGAGTATGAAACTGACTAGTCCTAAGGCACAGGTTAGGACTAAACATTTGTATTACACTATCTACATTGGAATATGTTAAACTAAATGACAGAATCATAGCATCATAAAACTATATAAAACGACCTTGGTCCACAGATGTCCTATAACCCATGGTCATATGTGCAGCTGGGTTCCTTTTCCTTATTCAGTTTTTAAAACTCTTTACACACCCTTTATCTTACCTGACACTCAGCCCTCCTGCTTCTACCCTGAAGTCAGTGTCTGTAGTCTCAGATGCAGAGGAAGGGAAGAAAGCCTTGAGAGGCAAGAACCACTTAGGGGAGTCAGCCAAGTACAGACTCTCCATCAGAGTGGCTGAACTAAATCCGTCAAAAATGATCGTCAGAATTGTCCAATTTCCTTTTATCAGGCCATATGCAATTGTACAATAAAATTACTTTTAATTACCTAGCCTCTTAAAGAAAAGAAAGTGGCCTCATTGCCTTTCTAGAGATATTTGTCATTTACCTATTGGATATGAATTAACATATCTAGATTTTTTTTTCATAGATTGAGTGAAAATATAATTTTATGATCTTAAACTGGCTCTTACATATGGCTGCTCCTTTCCTTAAGAACTAAGACCTGCTGCCATTGCAAAGGGGAATTGGGTAAAATTTTGAAGTCTCTAGGGGTGGCAAGTCACAGTTTAAGTACTTAGGGCAGCATGAGGTTTATTGGGTGCTTGGGAAGGAGAATTGTACAAAATGATGTCAGATTGCTCAAGACTTAAATTTTTGCCTGTTTTGGGCTTGGATCTTGTGAAAGGAGAAAGGCCTTTCTTACTTCTTTAGTTGCCTTAGTTCTCACTATTCAGAATTCAGGTAAGTGCTGTTAATAGAAGAAGCTCATTTGGATAAAAGAGGCTTATGTGGACAATTCTGTGGACCTAACAACAAATTATCATCTTGTTTCATGAAAACTTCCCACAACTGACCCCCTGGATGATTTGTGGATCACAGTCTGTTTTTAAGTTGAGGACTTATTGCTGCGTCTTAGATTTGACTCTAGAAGCCAGAGCACTGCATTGGTCTCAAGCAGGTGTCTCTATGGAGGTCAAGTTCTGTCCTCATGGCACTGAGTTCACTGGCTAACCTATGATCATTCATCATCATCAGAAAGCATTTGGTAAACATGCACGCTTAACTAGGTTAAAATTAAACAGTCAGAGTATAAAGTAAGCAAGTTCTCAGCCCATGCTCTCCTAGCAGTTAAAATCTAAAACATTAGATTAGGAGCCAGATAGTGACCTATGGTAGTCCAAACTACTCCCAGCAACTCCTTTGTTTCTTTGTGTGTAATCCAAAGAAGGAAAAGCCTGCAGAGTTCTTATACCCAGACAGGCACCCTGGAGAGAGTTCAAAGATTTACAGGTTCTGAATGAAGGAATGCTGCTTACATAGGCACTTCTGGTTGAATGCAACTTGTGATTTTGTTGTTTGTTTTATTCTGAGTCTGTTTTGGAATATAAAAGATTATAAATGCTGGAAATGTAGTGCTTTGAATGAAAATACAACTTGTTAAACATAGATAGGGTTATATTTGAACAATGATTTATCTTTTTTGAATAATCATTTATCTTTAAGAAATTTACCCACACATATACAGTATATACCCTTACCGTTTCTTCTGTGTATATTTTAAATTTTCCTATGGTTTTCCAGTAAGACATAGGTAGATGAAAAACCAGTATTTTGTTTTCCTTAAGGAACAATATAGAGAAATAATCCTAGTTTTAATAATCCTTGTTTCAATCCAATTTTTGGTTTTTTTTTTTGTTTTTTTTGAGACAAAGTTTCACTCTTGTTGCCCAGGCTGGAGTGCAATGGCATGATCTCGGTTCACCACAACCTCCGCCTCCCAGATTCAAGTGATTCTCCTGCCTCAGCCTCCCAGGTAGCTGGGATTACAGGCATGTGCCACCATGCCCAGCTAATTTTGTATTTTCAGTAGAGACAGGGTTTCACCATGTTGGCCAAGCTGGTCTCGAACTCCTGATCTGAGGTGATCCACCCACCTCAGCCTCCTAAAGTGCTGGGATTACAGATGTGAGCCACTGCACCTGGCCAATCCAAATATTTAATACACTACCCCTTAACTTCTAAAGAAACTGAGTTAGAGATATTGTTACTTATTTTAACCAAACATCAGAGAGATTGTTGCTTCCTCAAAGCAATGTATGTTTGGCAAGTGGTAGGGCAGAGACTGAAATCTGGGTCTTCCTGTTTCCAAATCCAGTGTTCTTTCCCTTATTTCATCCCAGCTGCCTAAGCGTCATGGCATCATACAGCATGTTATTATTAAGTTAACTCTTTTAAATCACTGCTGTAAAGTATCTTTTATGTATTTGTCTTTCTGTTCGCAGGGATGGAGGACTAAAGAGAGCAAAGGTGAAGGACACCCTCAAGGAAGAGCAGCAGAAAAATTACAGCAAGATGATTGTGGGCAATGGATCTGTCAGCTAAGAGGACAACTGACAGCCTTTAGATCTACAACTAGCCCTTAGAAATGGAATGGCTTTGTTTTTTGTTTTGTTTTTATGATTGTGAATCTTTTCTACAGAATGATTGTCTCTACCTCTTTATGCCAGAGGCAGAACCTACAGGTGCCCTTTTTGGCTTTTGTTGTTGTAACATTAGCCCCATGGATTGTAAGGTGGTTTACTGAGTTCAAACAGATTCTGCTTTGATAAAATGATGGCGTCACTGTTGACTGAATGAAATATTTGTATAGAAAAAAGTGCTTGTAAACTGTGTTTGGAACTCATCGGTAGGGTACTTCTCCAAAAATGCCCAAACTCTCTTTTTATAATTAGCCTTGCCACTTTCTTCGGTCACTTAAATGGTGAGATTACACATCAATGCAAGATGACCATTATGGTTATGGTCTACTGCAAGGTTGAAAGGAAAAATGGAGGATTGTATTTAGGAAAAGGGACAACTTTGTGGCCACCTGCTCTGAAAGTCAAAAGGAAACATAAATTAGTGTTATTAGTATGTCGGAAGAGAAATACTACTTTTCTTTTTCACAGGAGTTCTCTGGCCCTGTGAACTCCACCTTGAGCAATGTCACAGATTACAGTTATTTTGCAGGTGAATTAAGCTTCACCAAAGAAAAGTGAGTCAAAGTTAATGTGTATGTGCATTTATATGTAGGCAGCTCATAGACCACATTTTAGCCAGCAACTGGTAACAAAGAGCTTAGTTTTCCTTGTTTGAATACTGTAGATCTATACCTAGTACCCCTCCCATCTACTGATTTGTTTGTTTTTATAACCAAACACATTTTCAGATAGAAGGAGCCTTAAAAAAAAAAAAAATCACATTGAGTAACTTCAGTATGAATGAATGAGAGTGTGCGGAGCTACCCCTCACCCTCCACCCCTTTGTGGTTTATTCCCTAGTTTTCCCAGTCTCTTAAACAGAAAAAATGACTGATATAATTACCTTTTGGAAACTGAGCCTTAATTTTTTTTAGAGGGAGAAATAAGTTTTCCTCAACTCACACAGCATAAGCAATGTTTGACAGCAATATAATGCCGTTGTAAACTCCTGGGAGTATTGTATCTGTTCTGGTAGCCATGTACAGAATGTGAAACTGTCTTATGAATATAAATAAATTCTATATTTCTAAATGTGTATTGCATTATTCCTCCCTCCCTTCCCCCCTTTTCTGGTTTTGAGTAAGTTAAATTCTTTTCTATTACAAACAAGAGTTTTTTGCTTTTCATTTCAGTGACATAGTTAGATTTTATTGGACTGGAACAAATGGGAAACAAGAACATGAGCCACTGACTCTCTCCCCCCTCCCCCCACTTAAATCTTATTTTTTAGTCTAGTTATTTGGACTCTGGCCCTCTGAACTCCACCTTGAGCAATATCACAGATTACAGTTATTTTGCAGATGAATTAAGGCAATTATATCTAACTAGGTAGGCCTAGCATAGCATATATCAGTTTATACTCTTCTTATCTATCTAGCTAGTTGGATTTCATCCCAAAAGAGAACTTGCAAATAGGTTACTCTCATGGCCATCCACCTCTCTGTTCTCACTCTCCCTACTTTCCCTTTGTTGTTTGGTGAAATTTTGCCCCACAAACTCTATTAGGAGTGATCTTGACTGAAAATTAGCAAATTCAAATATGTATGTTGGGTGACTTTTTGTCTTATTTTTTCTCAGAAAAAGGAGTGCCTTAAAAAAAAAATTCTATGTTAATTATGGCATGAATTAATAAATCTATTTCATTAGCCCAGTTCTCAGAAAAGTGTAACTTTCCAAGATCACTGTATTAAAAATAGCAATGCTATCATGTATTCACTAGATAACCTAATAGTGTCTCTATCTGAACTTTTGTCTTCCAGGTCTGATTTACACAACTAGTTTTCAGGTTGCTTGAGGAATTGCCATGTTGTTGAAACCATGTTTTTGGAAAGCTGATATTGCTCAGATTTAGCGTATGCTCCTTAGAACTCCTTTTACGTTTGCTTTCCTTAATATTATTCCATACCCACTTTAGAGATACTGTGTCCAGAGTTTAGTATTCCTGAGTCTTCCCTAATTGTAAGGCGATATGAAGGGAAGGCAGGATTTGGTAGAAAAATCTCATCAGATAAGCTGAGCTTTCATTGAACCCTTGCATACATTCATTAATTTAGCCTCAAGGTTGCCCTATTTTTATTTCAATTCTTTGTCCTGGGGTCATATTTATAGACAGCAGGTTCTAGGAATGCCAAGGATTTCTAAAATATGCCACATTCTGGGACTGGATGAGCAGCCGTGTGTGAAACAGTAAATATACTGCAGCGCAGGGAAAATAGTTTCAGATGCCACTCTGGGGCAAAGAACAATCTCGGGAAGTTTCCCTGCGTCAACAGACTTTCCAAGGCATAGTCACCTTTGTCTTGGTGATTTGCATGATCTCAGTGCCTATGTTGCAGTTTGCACATTCTGTTGATATTTTAACGTACATGATAAGAGTTGTTGGTTTCTTGTGAGTACAAATAACGTATTGTAGTCATGAGGACGGCCTCTTGGCCAAAGCTGCTCTCACGTTTTTTTTTTTCCTTCAATACGGCACTATTGACCTAAACTGCTTCATGATAGAAAAGGGTAGGTTATGATGGGAGGATAGGCCAGGGGTGGAGGTGGGGTGGAGGGAAGTGGGGAAGGGTGTTGGGGGTGTTGGGGACAAGGCTGGGATCTGGGATTGATACTGCTAGGAGCCCTAATAAGTATCTTCACAAAAACTGTGTTTGCTTTTGTTTTTTAACAGTTGTTTCTAGTGGATTGATACTAGATATGATTTTTTAAAAAAATAATGGTTAAGATAATGGGATTAAAGGGATAAAGAGTCATAAAACAAAACATTTTCTTTATTTTTTCTTTTTTTGTTTTTTGAGATGGACTCTCACTCTGTTGTCCAGGCTGGGGTGCAGTAGTGTGATCTCGGCTCACTGCAACCTCCGCCTCCTGGGTTCAAGTGATTCTCCTGCCTCGGCCTCCTGAGTAGCTGGGATTACAGACATGCACCACCATGCCTGGCTAATTTTTGTATTTTTAGTAGAGACAAGGTTTCACCATGTTGGCCAAGCCGGTCTCAAATCCCTGACCTCAGGTGATCTGCCCGCCTTGGCCTCCCAAAGTGCTGGGATTACAGGCGTGAGTCACAGCATCTGGCCAATTCTATTTTTTATTACACATTCCTTTTTTAATGATCAGTACATATTTATTATTATTACTACTACTGCTGTAAGCAAGCATTGGAGATTGGCTCATAATGTCTTCTACTTGCCATATGTCTTTATTAGCTCAGTTCATATTCATACCCCTTTTTATAGGTGATAGATGGTAACTTCTCAATCCTGTGTCTTTTCATTCAGAATCAGCACTTGTTCCCCAATAAAATAATTTCAATCATCCACAACATTGTCTTGCAGGCCTATTTTTCAAAATTGGGCAGTCTAGGGAAAGGGCTTTCCTTTGGTTTTGTTGTTTTCTTTCCTCATGTATAGTGACTGTGCCCAAAATGTAAGGAAAATCAAGAAATTGCAGAAGATATCATCAGCTATTCATATGAAATGTAAAACACTAAGTAATACTTAAGTTAATTTGTGGCTTGTAAAAACTTTGGAACGTTATATAATGAACTAATGGCACATAATTTCTGAGAGTTTTAATTAGACTGTTGGTATTTGCAGCATCAGCCTTAGCATACCTATTTTTAAATTATTAATTGATAGATAATTGTGCATAATTATGAGGGATAGTGTGGTATTTTGATACATGTGTACAACGTGTAGTGATCAAATCAACATAATTAGCAAATCTATCACCTTAAACATTTACCGTTTCTTTATATTGGAAACATTCAAAATCCTATCTTCCAGCGATTTGAAAATATACAAAAAGTCAGGCATGGTGGCTCATGCCTGTAATCCCAGCACTTTGGGAGGCTGAGGCGGGTGGATCACCGGAGATCAGGAGTTCGAGAGCAGCGTGGCCAACATGAAACGCTGTCTGTACTAAAAATACAAAATTTAGCTGAGCATGATGCCGTACACCTGTAATTCCAGCTACTTGGGAGGCTGAGGCAGGAGAATCACTTGAACCTGGGAGGCGGAGGTTGCAGTGACCTGAGATCGCACCACTGCGCTCCAGCCTGGGTGACAGAGTGAGACTGTCTCAAAAAAAAAAAAAGAAAATATACAATAAATTGTTAACTCTAGCCACCCTACAATGCTATATAGAACACCAGAATTTATTTCACTTATCTGGTTATAATTTTGTATCTGTGAACCAATCTCTCCCTATACTCCCCTTCCTCCTACCCTTCTCAGCCTTTAGTAATCACTATTCTACTCTCTACTTCCATGAGATCAAATTTTTTAGCATCGACATATGAGTGAGAACATGTGGTATTTATCTTCCTGTGCTTGGCTAATTTCACTAACCACTACTGTCCTCCAGCCTCAGCCATGTTGCTGTGAATGACAGGATTTCATTCTTTATATGGCAGAATAGTATTCCATTGTGTATATACACCACATTTACTTTATCCATCCATCTGTTGATAGACACAGGTTTATTCCATATCTTGGCTACTGTAAATAATGTAATAAACATGGCAATGCAGATAGCTCTTTGACATTGTGATTTTCTTTCCTATGGATAAATACTCAGTGCTGGAATTGCTGTGTCATATGGTGGTTCTGTTTTTAGTTTTTGAGGAACATCCATACTGTTTCCTGTAATAGCTGTCCTAATTTACATCTTCATCAACAGTGTATAAGAGTCCCCCTTTCTCTGGACCTTTGCCAGCATTTGTTATTTTTTTGTCTTTTTTATGATACCCATTCTAACTGGGGTGAGATGCTCTCTCATTGTGGGTTTGATTTGCATTTCCTTGATGATTAATGATGTTGAACGTTTTTTGTAAACTTGATCATATGCATGTCTTCTTTTGAGAGATGTCTATTTAGATCATTTGCCCATTTTAAAATCAGATTATCATTATTATTTTGCTCTTGAGTTTTTTAGTTCCTTGTATGTGCTGGATATTAATCTCTCGTCAGTGGCTAGGTGCAGTGGCTCATGCCTGTAATTCCACCATTTTGAGAGGTGAAGGTGAGAGAATAGTTGAGGCCAGAAATTTGAGATCAGCCTGGGCAACACAGTGAGACCCTGCCTCTACAATTTTTTTTTTTTTTTTTAATCAGCTGGGCATGGTGGTGCATGTCTGTAGTTCTAACTACTTGTAAGGCTGACACAAAAGGATCACTTGAGCTCAGAAGTTTGAAGCTGCAGTGAGCTATGATCACTGCACTCTAGCCTGGGTGACAGTGAGAGCCTATTCAAAAAAAAAAAATTATCTTGTTGGATGATTAGCCCACAACAATCTTTTCCCATTCTACAGGTTGTCTCTTTAATCCATTTATTGTTTTCTGTGCTGTGCAGAAGCATTTTAGTTATACATGATTCCATTTGTTTATTTTTGCTTTTTTCCCTATACTTTTAAGGTCTAATTCATAATTTTTTTGCTCAGAACAATGTACTGAAACATTTCTCCTATTTTCTTCCAGTAGTTTCATAGTTTTGGGTTTTTAAAGAAGACAAATGTCCTGAAATATTCCCCCTATTTTCTTCTAGTAGTTTCATTGTTTTGGGTTTTTCATTTAAGTCTTTAATCTGTGTCGAGTTGATTTTTATACTAAGGATTTAGTCTCATTTTTCTGCACATGGATACCTAGTTTTTCCAGTACCATTTATTGAAGATACTGTCCTTCTCATCGCATGTTTTTGGCAGCTTTGTAAAGAATCAGTTGGCCGGGCGCGGTGGCTCAAGCCTGTAATCCCAGCACTTTGGGAGGCCGAGACGGGCGGATCACAAGGTCAGGAGATCGAGACCATCCTGGCTAACACGGTGAAACCCCGTCTCTACTAAAAATACAAAAAACTAGCCGGGCGAGGTGGCGGGCGCCTGTAGTCCCAGCTACTTGGGAGGCTGAGGCAGGAGAATGGCGTAAACCCGGGAGGCGGAGCTTGCAGTGAGCTGAGATCCAGCCACTGCAGTCCAGCCCGGGCTACAGAACAAGACTCTGTCTCAAAAAAAAAAAAAAAAAAAAAAAAAAAAAAGAATCAGTTGGCTTTAAGTACATGGATTTATTTCTGCATTGTCTATTCTGTTTCATTGGTCTACTTTTCTTTTTATGCAAGTATCATGCTGTTTTGGTTAATATAGTTTGTAGCATATTTTGAAAGTCAGGTAGTGTGATGCCTACAGCTTTGTTCTTTTTGCTAAAAAATGATATGGTTTTTGTTTTTCATTCTGTTGATGTGATGTATCACATTTATGAGTTTACATATATTGAGCCATCTTTGCATTCCTGGGATAAATCCAACTTGATCATGTTGTATATTTTTTATGTGCTGTTGAATTTGGTTTGCTAGTATTTTGTTGAGGATTTTTGGATCTTTGTTCATCAGATATTTTGGCCTATACTTTTCTATTTTTTACTGTGACTTTGTCTGGTTGTATTATCAGAGCAATGCTGGCCTCAAACAATGAGTTTGGAAGAATTCTCTCCATTTCAACTTTTTGGAATAGTTTGAGAAGCATTGATATTAGTTCTTTTAAAATAATTTTGTAGGATTCAGGAGTGAAGTCATTTGGGCCTGGTCTTTTCTTTATTGGGAGATGTTTTATTACTGGTTCAATCTGGTTACTTGTAATTATTCTCTTCAGGCTTTTCATTCTTTCTTGGTTCAGTCTCGGTAGGTGGTATGTGTCCAGAAATTGATCCATTTCTGTTAGGTTTTTCTAACAGAAATTAGGAAGTAGAGTTGTTCGTAATAGTCTCTGATGATCCTTTGTATTTCCGTGCTATCAGTTGTAATGTCTTCTTTTTTTTTGCTTCTGATTTTATATATTTGGGTTATTTCTCTTTTTTCTTAGTCTAGCTATTCCTTTTCAAATTTTGTGTATTATTTTGAAAAAGCAGCTCTTTGCTTCATCTTTTTTTTTTTTTTTTTTTTTTTTTTTGCATTTTTTTGGTCTCAATTTCATTTATATTTGCTCTGATGTTATTATTTGTTTTTTTCTCCTAATTTTGGGTTTGGTTTGATCTTGCTTTTCTAGTTTGTTGGGGTGCATTGTTATTTATTTGAAATCTTTCTACCTTTTTTGATGTATGTGTTTACTGATGTAAACTTCTCTCTTAATACTGCTTTTGCTGTATCCTATAGGTTTTGGGTGTTGTGTTTCCATTTTTATTTGTTTAAATAAATTTTTAAATTTTCTCCTTAATTTCATCATTCACTCATTGGTCATTCAGGTGCATGTTGTTTGATTTCCATGTATTTGTACAGCTTGAAAGTTCCTCTTGTTATTGATTTTTAGTTTTATTCCATTGTGGTCAGAAAAGATACTAGATGAGATTTTGGTTTTTAAAAATGTGTTGAGGCATTTTTTGTGGCCTAATGTATGGTCAGTCATAGAGAATGTTCCATGTACTGATGAGAAGAATGTGTATTTTACAGCTGTTGAATGAAATGTTGTTAATGTCTGTTAAGTCTTTTGGTTGTAGTATGTTTAAATTTGATGTTTCTTTGTTGATTTTCTGCCTAGATGATCTCTTCAATGCTGAGAGTGGGGTCTTGAAGTCCCCAACTATTATTTTACTGGAGTCTATCTCTCCTTTTAGATCTAATAATATTTGCTTTATATATCTGGGTACTCTAGTGTTGGGTGCATAAACATTTACAATTGTTATATCCTGTTGCAAAATTTATGCCTTTATCAGTGAATAATAACCTTCTTTGTCTTTTTTTTTAGACGGAGTCTGACTCTGTTGCCAGGCTGGTGTGCAGTGGTGCGCTTGGCTCATTGCAACCTTTGACTTCCGGGTTCAAGCGATTCTCCTGCCTCAGCTTCCTGAGTAGCTGGGATTACAGGCACATGCCACCATGCCCAGCTAATTTTTGTATTTTTAGTAGAGACGGGGTTTCACCATGTTGGCCAGGATGGTCTTGATCTCCTGACCTCATGATCCACCCACATCAGCCTCCCAAAGTCCTGGAATTACAGGCGTGAGCCTCCATAGCTGGCCCTTTGTCCCTTTTTTAAAAAAATAGTTTTCTTTACCTAATGCCTATTTTATCAGATATAACTATAGCTACTCCTGTCTACTTTGGGTTTCTGTGTGGAATATCTTTTTCTTTCCCTACACTTTTGGTTTATGTGTATTTTACAGGTGAAGTGAGTTTCTGGTAGGCAGTACATGGTTGGGTCATTTAAAAAAAGTCCATTCAGCCAGTGTATATCTTTTGATTAGGGGATTTAATCTGTTTAAGTTCAAGATTATTATTGATAGGTGAGGACTTTATTCCTGTCATCTTGTCAATTGTTTTCTAATTGCTTTGTATAGCCCGTGTTCTTTTCTTTCTCTCTTATCATTTATCTTTGAAGTTTGGTGGTTTATGTGGTGATAAGATTTGATTTATTTTTCTTTCTCCTTTGTATGTCTGGTGTATCAGTGAGTTTTATGCTTTCATGTTCTTTCATGTGTTTTCATGATGGTGGTTATTCTTTTGCTTCCAGATGTAGAACTCCCTTAAGTATTTACTTTAAGGCAAGCCTAGTGTTGATGAATTCCCTTAGTTTTTGCTTGTCTGGGAAAGGGTTTGTGGACTTCATTTTTCAAGGATAGCTTTCCTGGGTATAGTATTCTTGGCTGGCATTTTTTTTTTTTTTTTCTTAATGCACTTTAACTATGTTGCCTCATTCTCTTTGCCCTGTAAGGTTTCTGTTGATAACTATGCTATTAGTCTAGCGGAAATTCCCTTATATGTGACTTGACATTTTTCTCTTGCTGTTTTTAGAATTCTCTTTGTCTATGACTTTTGACAATTTGACTATATGCACCTTGCAGAAGACCTTTTGGGTTGAATCTATTTGGGAATCTCTGAGTTCCTTGGATCTGACTATCTCTATGCCTCCCAAGACCTTGGAAGTTTTCAGCCATTAATTTATGAAATAGGTTTTCTATGTATTTTCCCATCTCTTGCTATAGTTTGGATATTTGTCTTCCCCAAATTTCATGTTGAAATGTGACCCATCCCCACTAATGTTGGAGGTGGGACCTATTGGAAGGTGTCTGGTTAGTGGGAGTAATCCCTCATGAATGGCTTTATCCCCTTTCCATGGTAATGAATGATGGCTTGGTCCCCTTCCCGTGGTAATGAATGAGTTCTTACTCTATTAGTTCATACAAGAGCTGGTTGCTTAAGGCATGGCACTCCTCCCGTTGCTCTCTTGCTCACTCTCTCACCATGTGACATGCTGGCTCCCCTTGCCTTCCACCATGAGTAAAACCTTCTTGAGGTTGTCACCAAAAGTAGATGCAGGTATCATGCTTCTTGTACAACAATAAACCCCTTTTCTTTATAAATGACCCAGCCTCAGGTATTTCTTTATAGCAATGCAAAATGGACTTACACGCTTCTCCTTTTGAAATTCTCATAATGTGAATTTTTATTTTGCTTTATGATGCCCTGTAAATCCTGTAGTCTTTCTTCATTCTGTTTTATTCTTTTGTTTTTGTTGTTGCCTGCCTGGGTCATATCAGAAGACCCGTCTTCAAGTTTAGAAATTCTTCTGCTTGCTGTGGTCTTTTGTTGAAGGTCTCAGTTATATTTTTTTATTTCATTCATTGAATTCTTAAGTGCCAGGATTTCTGTTTGTTTCTTTTATTCTATCTCTGTTAAATTTCTTATTCAGATCACAAAGTGTTTTCCTGATTTTGTTGAATTGTCTATACATATCCTCTTGCATCTCACCAAGTTTTCTTAAACTCATTATTTTGAATTTCTTTTTTGGCATCTTGTAAATTTTTTTGGGGGGGGTGCTGGTATTGGAGAATTACTATGTTCCTTTGGAAGTGTCATGTTTCCTTGCATTTTCGTTTTCTTGTATCTCTATGTTGATACCTGTGTATCTGCTGAAACAATTGCCTCTTCCAATTTTATGGAGTACCTTTGGTAGGTAGAGTCATTCCTGTAGGTGAGTCATATGATGTCCATCGGTAAGTTGAGTTGGCCTTGGTTCTGGGTGGACACAGTAGTGTAGTCTATTAATCTGTTAAGATTCTTTTGCTAGAATCCATGCTAATGATCTTTGCGGGTACTTCAGTGGCCTAGGCTGCGATAATCTATGGTGGCAGTGGTGTATCTTTGTGGGAATGGGACTACTGACCTTTTCCTCTGGCCAGAGGCATAAGTGTGCAGTGGGTTGGTTGGTTTGGTGACTGGCTTGCTGGGGGTGAATTTTCCATGCTGTTTTGCTGGCCATGGGTGCGGGGACACAGATGCTTGGTGAACCTGGGGGTGGGTCCACCAGGAGTGTTTCTGATGGAGGTGGGTTCACCTTGTTGCTTCTCCAGCTGGGACATGGGTGTGCAGTAGTTTGGTGGCTTGTCTCAGGGGCAGGTTTGTCAGGTTGTTTCTTTGGTGGGGAGTGCCAAGAAGGGGGACTTTCTGGGGGAAGGTCCGTTGGACTATTTAGTTCAGCCAGCCAAGGGTTGACTTTCCCGCTGTGCAGTGCTGAAGTCGTGGCTGTTCCTGGCCCCATGTTCCAAGCAGACAGCGTTGTGGTTTTGAAACCATCTGTGTGGACTTGGTAAGATAATGGCAGAGACTCAAGGCTGGAGACATGCAGTGACTGCTGGACCCCAGAGCAGAGTGGACTCTAGCAGTGGTTCCAATTTCAAGATGGCACAGTGCTGCAGTGGCTTGGCTCACAGGGGTTGATTAGGGTGGGGAGTGCACATCTTCTGTTCCTACTCTGGAGTAATGCAGCTATGTTAATTCCAAGCAGCTCCCCAAACTGGGCTAAGGGTTTTTGAGGACTGTGGGTTTCTCCTATAGTAAGTACTACAGGAATCTGCAGTGGTAGTTCGGGCAGGTGGGGGCCTTCTGCTTACCTTTTCCCCATATGGGTAAGTCCCTCCTGGATCTGAGCCAATCTCAATGAGAGAGATGGGGTGGCCGGGGCAGGATGCTTAGCTCCCCGCCTTTTGCTGACATCCTGGGCTTCTGTGCTCCATAGGGATTTCCCCAGTCCCTTTCTGCACTCCAGTGCTGTCCCTCAGACACTACAGTTGAATGTTAGTTGTTTATTTGTTGTTTTGGTTATTTTTTGTTGTTAGGGAGGGATATGTACCAGGCAACTCTAGTCAGCCATCTTGTTGATGTCCTTTATTTATTTCCCTTTGTTTTTTTTTTTCTTTTGAGACTGAGTCTCCATCTGCCACCCAGGCTGGAGTGCAGTGGCACAATCTTGGCTCACTGCAACCTCCACCTCCTGGATTCAAGCGATTCTCCTGTCTTAGCCTCCTGAGTAGCTGGGATTACAGGTGTGCACCACCACCTCCAGCTAATTTTTTGTTTGTATTTTTAGTAGAGACAGGGTTTCACCATGTTGGCCAAACTGGTCTCGAACTCCTGACCTCAGGTGATCCGCCTGCCTCAGCCTCCCAAAGTATAGGGATTACAGGTGTGAGCCACTGGGTCCAGCCTTATTTCTCATTTGTAAGAGTTGTAGCTAATTCTTTTTCAAATGTGATTACTCTCATATAGTTTTGAAGTACCTTATGCTTATTGATTTGATGTTTTTCCCAACAGCTCCAAAATCTTATATCTTTTGAGGGTCTGGATCTATCTTTTCTGCTGCTTCTTGTTCATAGAGTCTTTGTGTGTTTAGAGAATTTTCATAATTATCATCTATGGAATTTTATCTTCTCTTAGACCTGGAGAGCAGAGTTCAGCAAACCAAAGCTTATAGGCCAAATCCTGCCCTCTCTGTTTTTGTAAATAAAATTTTATTAGAAGACAGCATTTGTTTATATATTGCCTATAGCTGCTTTTGCATGACAAAAGCAAAGTTGAGTAGTTGCTATAGTGTCCTGCATGGCCCACAAAGCCTAAAATGTTAACTGTTTCTTCCCCTGATATGGTTTGCCCACCGCAGCTCTAGTGCACTATCAGTCTGGTACTACTTTAAACTGTATTACTGGCTTGAGGTTATTGGGCTATGGAAATAGTGAGAATTTAGCCTGTAAATCCAAATATGAGCCATTGCAGTTTTGAATGATCTGCGTTCGATTTTTAGATAAATCCATGTTGTGTTTATAAGTAATTCATTCCTTTTAATTGCCAAGTAGTTCTAAATCTTTGCGGGAAAGTTATTTTTCCCTTTCACTTAGCAGTAAGGTTTGACACAAGCAATTTACCTTACTTACATCTGAGAGTGGGGGATGGATGATTTCCTTCTTTCTTTCTTTTTTGAGATGGAGTTTCGCTTTTGTTCCCCAGGCCAGAGTGCAATGGCATTATCTCGGCTCACTAGAACCTCTGCCTCCTGGGTTCAAGCGATTCTTCTGCCTCAGCTTCCAGAGTAGCTGGGATTACAGGCGTGCGCCACCACGTCCAGCTAATTTTGTATTTTTTTGGGGGGGTAGAGACGGGGTTTCTCCATGTTGGTCGGGCTGGTCTCGAACTCTTGATCTCAGGTGATCTGCCCGCCTCGGCCTCCCAAAGTGCTGGTGTTACAGGCATGAGCCACTGCACCCGGCCCTTTCTACTTTACTCTTACACAGAGGTTATAGTCCTTTGATATCTCACCTTCAAAGGAAGACTCTAGTTAGACTTCCCATCTTGGGCAGGACTTCAATTTTGGTTTTTGTCCCTTAGGCCCTTGAGGCTCTAGAAAGCAATGATCAAGTTTGCCTGGTTCAGCCAATGCCTGCAAAGTAAATGACAACTGCTGGGCTCTCTGCTCTGCTTTTTTCTCTGGGAACCGATCTTCTCTTTACTCAAGTCTTTGACTTGAGTAGTCCTAACTTTCTTGCCAGTTACAGAAGCATTCAAAATCATTTTCTTTTATCATATAGGAAGAGAGTGAGTACTTGTTGCTAAAAATAAAAGTTTTAGAAGAAGACAATTTTAAATTTAAAAAGAAGTTTCTCTGAGTGTTTTTCTCTAGATTAAAGCCATTATTTAAATATAAAGAGAAAAGCCTCTCCCTTAGAATCATTACTGTTCATTTACAAATTAAATGTTTTGCTGAAAGTTTTTGTAGGATAAAGTGATTTATAGGAGATCTGGACTAACACAGGGAAAACTGTAAGATTTTGGTACTGGTGGAGAATACAAAAACCCAACAGCAGGAAGTCAGCTGAAAGAAGCTACCAGGTCAGTGGCGTTCTTGGCATTGTGGGTGGGTGGTGAGTTTTCAGGCTGCACATGTTACAACCTAGGCTGAGGATCCCATCAAGGCTTTTGATGGCCCTCCATGCTCATAAATTCCTGTTATGAGCACTCCCTGCTGTTGTGAGACACATATAGTAATTCTGACTACTTGTTGGCCTCTTGGCTCTATGTCCAGAAAAGATGTCTTGGAGAACTCTGAGAATAAAAAATGTATACTCTATCTTGGTGACCTAAAACATTTCAAATCCCTTTGCCCTCTAAGCTGTGATCAGGGAGTGGATATCTGAAAGAGCAGAACCAGTTCTTCTCCTCTCAAGATGAAATATATATATATTTCTTGTCCAAATAGGTGAATTTAAACTTTTTTGAGAACCTTTGACAATTGTATGTTAACTAATTGGCTTAGTTAAGATATATCCTTGCTGATTACACAAATCAGTTAGGGATCACATGTTAGAGTTGGGCAAGTTTTCAAATCGTTGTTTCTCTAGCTTTAGAAAGGAAAACACCTATATTTGGTGCTTACAATTCCTATACTGTTCTGGGTCTGAGGACACAACAATGACAAAGACAAAAACGTTGGGCTATGGAAATCCACTGAAGCAGGTGGAAAATAAAAACAAAATCAAGAAACATGTTTGGATGAAAACATCATAGGGGATTTAGAGTGGCTTTGAAATTTTTTCATATAAGTTTGGGATAGTAAATGCCTAAGCATTCTTTTGAAAGAGTTTACAGAAAAGTATACTTCCTTTATAACTAAAGTATAGTGTCAATGGAATCAAGCTCTGTGACTAGGAGCCGGGGGTGGAGCTGACATCTATGGAATGCACACGTGACAGTGCTCATGTGCTGAGTCACCTGTGGGGTTGACCTTGGTTCAAAGCCTGTTTTTCATTGCAACCATTCTTTGATACAGGCAGCCCTGATGTCTGTTGCTAAATCAGGCACAAGTGAACCTGTCAAACTTCCTAACTGGAAGGAATTTTTAGTGCTGGTTGTTTGTAAGGCAGATTCTGAAAATGTTCCTGCAGAACCAGAATTTTTTTTAGGATAGGCAGAGAAATGACTGGAAATCCTGTTCTATCCAGCCAGTTCTCCAGATATTTGGTTAACCAATGGAGTGATGAATGAAATACCATAGCTTCAACTAGGAAATTCCTTGGTCCAATAGCTCTTTTTGGAAACTGCTTCTGTTTAACAGTTATCCTCTTTAGACATTTACACGTATTTTATACAATACATACTCTAATTCAGGCTCTATTAGTCCTGAGGCTCTTCACTGCCCAAGACAGGAACTTGCCATTTAGGAGCTTAGAAAAATCTGGAAGTGGAGACAAACACCACTAACCACAAGAGGAAGTGGCGAGGCTCTGTTTTCCAGCCCAGGAACAAAGTGTTGTGGGAGTGTAGAGAAGTGATTAATGTTGGGTGGAGGGGTGTGTAGAAGGGAGGACATGAGTGTGCCTTGGAGAATGACTAAATGCTCTCCAGTGAAGTCAGGAAACGTGCAGGTGATTCCTTGTTCTGTACAGGTACTGTCCTTCCCAATCCGCATGCCCTAGAGAAAAACAAAACAAACAAACAAACAAATAGGAGAGGATTGTTTATAATAGCAGACCTTTTTGACTCCAGAATGTCCCCTGTTCTTACTTTGGAGCCATTTACCACTTCCCCAGCATCACCACCCTAGCCCAAGCCATCATGATTTCTTACTGAGCTATAGTAACTCTTCTAATGGATCTCCCTGCCTCTTCTCTTGTTCCCCAAATAGTCTATTTGGTAAATAGAAGCTAGTGTGAAAATTTCAACTCATAAATTGAATCATGTTGCTCCCACTTTCAGAACTCGTCAGTGGCTTCCCATTCCACAGAGGATAAAGATGAAAATCCTTACCCCAGTATTTGAAGCCTTGATACAATCTGATCACTGATCAGTCTTCTAGCCTGATTTCTATCATGCTTTCCCTGGCTCAACCTCCTGCGGTACTCTGGCCTTTTTGTTCTTTTTTGAAACCACTACGAATTTTTATGCCTCAGGGCCTTGGCACTTGCTACTTCAGCTTGGAATGATCTAGATATTTGCAAAGCTCCTTTTTCTTCATTTGTTTGCCCAAATATCCCCTTCCCAGAGGACTTCCCTGGCCATCCTACCTAAAAGAGCAGCCCCTGCCACTCCCTATCCCCCATCCTGCTTTTTTCCCATTAGTACTTATTTTTGAATATTATTTGTTAGTTTTACACACCCCTGCCACACTATATGCTTGATCAATATTTGCCAAAGAATAGGTAAATTTGTGATCTTTCCTCAATCCTTCCTTGACTTTCATGCCTGTAACAATGTTGAGAATCACAGGCCAGGCACTTTTTTAGTAGTTGCTTTAATTTGGGTGTTTCTGATGTTTTCTCATGGTTAGTTCCAGGTTATGCATCTTTGACAGGAAAAACAAGAAGTGATTGATGCTCGGTGCCCTTTTCATTGTATCCTCTCAGGAGGTGCATACTTTTGATTTGCCCCATGACTGAAACACAGCACTCTGAGTGCTTGATAAAGGTGGTGATATGGTTTGGAGCTGTGTCCCCCTACCCCAAATCTCATATTCAATTGTAATCCTCAATGTTGGAGGTAGGGCCTGGTGGGAAGTGATTGGATTGGTAGTGAGTAAGTCTCATGAGATCTTATGGTTTCAAAAAGGGTTTTCCCTTTCACTTCGTCTTCTCGCTGTGTACTCATATGGTTGTCCCCTAGTCTGTGTGTTTTCTGTGTCCTAATCTCCTTTTTTTACAAGAACACCAGTCATATTGGATTAGGACCCATGCATATGACCTCATTCTGCCTTAATCACCATCTTAAAGGCCCTATCTCCAAACAATGACAGTTTGAGGTACTGGGAGTTAGGACCTCAACATACAACTTTTGCGGGGTACACAATCCAGCACATAATAGGTGGTGTCTGCCTGGATTTTCCATGGTAAACTTACTCTTTTCTCCTTCATTAATGAATGAGTCATTTGGAGGGAGATACTTTGAAACTACACAGGTATCTGATATGGTTTTGCTGTGTCCCCGCCCAAATCTCATCTTGAATTGTAACTCCCATAATTTCCACGTGTTGTGGGAGGGACCTGGTGGGAGACAATTAAATCATGGGACTGGTTTCCCCCATACTGTCCATTTCCAATCCAATATTACGGGTTCATTTTAATTTTCTCCCTCTTTATATTTGTAAGTTCCCTCTCAAACACTGAGGAGCCTGGTTCCCTATCTTTGATATATTTACAATTTTGTAACTAGTCTCATTGGCTTTGCACTCTCCCCATATAGATGCCTTCCTCACCTCACTTAGTGTCTACTTTATGGAGGACCACTTCCTTCCATGAATGCCTTTCTTACCCTGTACAGGAGGGGCCACTCCCTCATGATCTTCCCATTACTGCTCTAGGCTTGACTCCCCACACCAGGCTGTCCCCTCCCAATGAAGATATCCTCCTCACTTAATGCAGGCTCTGTCACCTCACCTGTTTAGGTTCCAATGCCCTGCATTGGGCAGCCTTCTTCTGAGGATGTTCTCACTATGCACAGGCTCCACCATGAACAGACCCTGCTCTGTGCCACCAGTGCTTCCCATCACCAGTGTGGAGGCTCACCTTGCTCTGCCCACCTATGGCTTTAGGACTGAAGTATTCGAGGAAGGCGAAAAAGAGATCATGCCATTGGCTGTTGCCCAGGCTAGAGTGGGCACTGGCACTATCTTGGCTCACTTGCAGCCTTAACTTCTTGGGCTCAGGTAATCCTCCTGCCTCAGCCTCCTGAGTAATTGGGACCACAGGCGTGTGCTGCCATGCTTGGTTAATTTTTGTATTTTTTTTAGAGATGGGGTCTCACTATGTTGCCCAGGCTGGTCTTGAACTCCTGGGTTCAAGTGATCTGCCTGCCTCAGCCCCCCAAAGTGCCGAGATTGCAGGTGGGAGCCACCATGCATGGCCTTTGTTTTTGATTTATGGTTGCAGAGTATATCTTTTATTCAACCTTTACTTTCAATTGTACATGTTTCTTTAAATTACACAGATAAGCATGCATATTTAAGACACAGTCTCTTTTAATAACCAGGTTACTTTTCTGAATGATATGGTTTGGCTATGTCCCTACCCAAATCTCATCTTGAACTGTAGTTCCTATAATGCCCATGTGTTGTGGGAGAGACCTAGTGGGAGGTAATTGAATCATGGGGGCAGTTACCTCCATGATGTTCTTTTGCTAGTGGGTGAGTTCTCATGAGATCTGATAATTTTATAAGGGGCTTTTCCCACTGCCCTTTATTCTGCACTTCTCCTTGCTGCTGCCATGTGAAGAAGAACATGTTTGCTTCCCCTTTTGCCATGATTGTAAGTTTCCTGAAGCCTCCCAAGCCCTGTAATTGACTGTAAGTCAATTAAACATTTTTCCTTTGTAAATTACCCAGTCTTGCGTATTTCTTCATAGCAGCATGAGAACAGAACGAATACAGTAACTTAGTACCAGCAGTGGGGTGCTGCTATAAAGATACCTTAAAATGTAAAAGCAAATTTGGAACTGGGTGACAGGCAGAGGCTGGAACAGTTTGGAGGGCTCAGAAGAAGACAAGAAAATGTGGGAAAGTTTGAAACTTCCTAGAGACTTGGAGGGCTCAGAAAACAGGAAGATGTGGGAAACTTTGGAACTTCCTAGAAATTCGTTGAATGGCTTTAACCAAAATGCAGATAGTGATATGGACAATAAAGTCTGGGCTGAAGTGGTCTCAGATGGACATGAGGAAATTGTTGGGAACTGGAGCAAAGGTGACTCTGATTATACTTTAGCAAAGAGACTGGCAGACTGGCATGTTTTGCCCCTGCCTTAGAGATCTGTGGAACTTTGAACTTGAGAGAGATGGTTTAGTGTATCTCGTGGAAGAAATTGCTGAGCAGCAAAGTGTTCAAGAGGAAGCAGAACATAAAAGTTTGGAAATTTTGCAGCCCGACAATACAATAGAAAAAAAAAAAACCATTTTCTGGGGACAAATTCAAGCCTACTGCAGAAATTTGCATAAGTAACAAGGAGCTGAATGTTAATTACCAAGACAATGGTCAAAATGTCTCTAAGGCAAGTCAGAGACCTTCATGGTAGCCCCTCCCATCACAGGCCCAGAGGCCTAGGAGGAGAAAATGATTTCATGGGTTGGGCCCAGGGCTTCTCTGCTGTGTGCAGCCTAGGGACTTGGTGCCTTCTGTCCAGCCACTCCACCTGTGGCTAAAAGGGATCAAGGTAGATCTCAGACTGTGGCTTCAGAGAGTTCCAGCCCCAGTCCTTGGCAGCTTCCATGTGGTGTTGGGCCTGTGGGTACACAGAAATCAAGAATTGAGGTGTGGAAACCTCTGTCTCGATTTCAGAGGGTGTATGGAAATGCCTGATTGTCCAGGCAGGAGTTTGCTGCAGGGGTGGAGCCCTCATGGAGAACCTGTGCTAGGGCAGTGTGGAAGGGAAATGTGAGTTTGGAGCCCCCACACAAAGTCCTCACTGCGGCACTGCCTTGTGGAGCTGTGAGAAGAGGGCCACCATCCTCTAGAAGTCAGAATGGTAGATCCACTGACAGCTTGTACCATGCACCTGGAAAAGGCACAGGCACTCAAAAACAGCCTGTGAAAGTAGCCAGGATGGGGGCTGTACCCAACAAAGCCACAGAGGCAGAGCTGCCCAAGGCTGTGGGAACCCATCTCTTGCATCAGCATGACCTGGATGTGAGACATGGAGTCAAAGATTATTTTAAAGCTTTAAGATTTAATTACTGCCTTATTGGATTTCAGACTTGCATAGGGTCTGTAGTCCCTTTGTTTTGGCCAATTTCTCCCATTTGGAATGGGTGTATTTACCCAATGCCTGTACCCCCACTGTACCTAGGAAGTAACTAACTTGCTTTTAATTTTACAGACTCGTAGGTGGAAGGGACTTGCCTTGTCTCAGATGAGACTTTGGACTAAGACTCTTAAGTTAATGATGGAATGAGTTCAAACTTTCAGGGACTGTTGGAAAGGCATTATTGTTTTTTGAAATGTGAGGACCTAAGATTTGGGAGGGCCAGGTATAGAATAATATGGTCTGGCTGTGTCCCCACCCAAATCTCATCTTGAACTGAAGTTCCTACAATCCCCATGTGACATGGGAAGGACGCAGTGGGAGGTAATTGAATCATGGGGATGGTTACCCCTATGCTGTTCTCGTGATTAGTGAGTTCTTATCAGATCTGATACTTTTATTTTTTATTTTATTTTATTATCTTTTTTTTGAGACAGAGTTTTGCTCTTGTTGCACAGGCTGGTGTGCAATGGTGTAGTCTCATCTCACTGCAACCTCTGCCTCTTGGGCTCAAGCGATTCTCCTGCCTCAGCTTCCTAAGTAGCTGGGATTACAGGTGTGTGCCACCACACCCAGCTAATTTTGTATTTTTAGTAGAGACAGCGTTTCACTATTTTGGCCTGGCTGGTCTCCAACTCCTGACCTTAGCCTCCCAAAGTGCTGGGATTACAGGCATGAGACACCACACCTGGCTGAGATCTGATGGTTTTATTAGGGCATGCCCCCTACTTTGCTCTGTACTTCTCCTTGTTGCCACCCTGTGAAGCTGCTACCATGCTTCCCCTTACACCGTGATTATAAGTTTCCTGAAGCTTCCCCAGCCCTGCAGAACTGTAAGTCAATTAAAGCTCTTTCCTTTATAAATTACCCAGTCTTGGGTATTTCTTCATAGCAGTGTGAGAGCAAAACTAATACACTGAGTAAATTTCAATTTGGCTTTAATAAACAAAGAATGTTAGTATATTTTGGGCTCTGCCGTCAAATTTCATTTTGAAAATGGAGGTCTGATATTACCATGAAACAAAGTTGTCCTACTTTATTTCAGTAATGTAAGGGGTAAGTGTTACCTTTTATCTTTCATGTATTCTTCCATTTTCTTTTGTTGATGTGTTATATTATTGGGCAAGCATCTTCTTCCACAGAGGTTGGCACATGCCCCGACACTGGCTGGTTAGAGACCTTCTTTTGGCTCAAGGGTGGACACATTATCTAAGAGTGTCAAGCAGAGTCCTTCTGAAAGAGCAATAAGGACACAGAGAGATAGGTTCTTAGATTGCAAATAGTAAGAACTATGCAGATCCAGAGATCATGGGAGCCATCTATGTTACCACAAGGAAAATATCTTCTGAGAATGAAGCCGGCACAGAGGAAAGTGGAGAAAAAAGAGAGAGACCCATTCTGATGATATAGCTTGATACCCTTCATTCATCAGTGCTTGGAGCCAGAAAACCCTTTGACTTTCCAGATACAATAGTTAATACAATCTTTTCCACATACTTCAGCTAGAGTGAATTGGGTTTGCAATTAGTTAATTGAATTTACAGCAATAGTGAGTTGCAAATGAAATAGCCCTAAAACGAATAGTTTTATAAACATATATTTATAGTATATATATGTGCATATCTATACATACATATGTGTGTATGTCTGCATGTGTGCACACACACACACATATATTTTCTTTTTTTATCTATAGAAGTTTTTCCCCAGTGAAATCTTACATAATACTTTGATTGAATCAGTGATGAGGTTCCAAAGACTCAGAGCTCCATTGACTTGGTTTCCTTCTGCTTCTTTTTATTTTCTTTCTTTTTTTTTGAGACGGAGTCTTGGTCTGTTAACCAGGCTGGAGTGCAGTGGCGTGATTTCGGCTCATTGCAACCTCCCAGGTTTAAGCGATTCTCCTGCCTCAGCCTCCCAAGTAGCTGGGATTACAGTGCCCGCCACCATACCTGGCTCATTTTGTATTTTCAGTTAAGATGGGATTTCACTATGTTGGCCAGGCTGGTCTCGCACTCCTGACCTCATCCTTCTGCTTCTATTGCTAGTCTCTAATGCACCTTATTAAACCCTGAGGCTCTGCGAAGCAAACATTAAAACACAGCCTTAGAGCAAGAAATACGTTACTTTAAGAGATTCTTCCCCTCTCTATTGTAGGACCTAATTTTAATGATTTAAATATAAAATATTCACAACAGACTTTGTTGAATGTTTATTGAATCTAATGTCTATTAAGCTAAATTAAATATTAACTTAATTAAACTGGACACTAGCTGAGATAGGCAATTGTGCGCAGAAGCCTTTGGGAGTTTCCCACCTGCTGCTACACTCATGTCTGAGGCAGAGAAGCCACTGTTGGGTGTTGCCCAGACAATAGAGGCCTCAGAAGTGCATGGGTTCTTCCAGGAGCTGTACAGTACACATTCTTTGGTCAGTGCCAGGAAAGACAGCCAGGGAGAGTATTGCAAACTTATAGGAACTGGAGGAAGACTTTCCAGAAGGAGTAAGATAGAGAAAAACAGAGCATTTGAGGCTGTGAATATCTCTTATTGCTAATTTACACCTCATTCTACTCCCTGTAGCCCAAAAGAAATCCCCATATTCAACGCTAAACACACACATTTGTTTAATGTTGCAGAGTGGTTAATTTTGGCATAGAACACACCACTCTCAAATCTGAATATAAAAGGGAAAATTAACTCTAACCGAATTATGAAGGGATTTATAAATACTGGTAGTTAGAGGTTTCGCAATGCTGCATTCCCTGTTTTAGGGAGAGGCGAGCAGGTGAAAATTCCAGCAGTGCATTTCTTCCGTGAACATACACTGCTGTTTGGAGGCGATACTGTTTCACAGAAACACTACTCTTAGAATTCAGGAGCTTGCGCAAATCATGTCAGCCTTCAATAAAACAATGTAGGAAGCAACCCATTTTCTCATTGTCTCTGGGAAAGAGAATCAGTCCGTATTAAAAAAGCATTTTGGTTGTTTCTTTGACCTTGTTTTCTCTGGATCCTCTTTCCTTCTATTTATAGTGTGGCTCTAGCGCATGTCTGGCTCAGGTTACCTACACTCAGTTTATCTGGGTTTGCTATTTTTAAACACTGTGTGGAGGTAGTTTGGGATCAAAGTCATGTATCTGGGCAGCACAAGTCACTCAAGTAACAAAGGCATAATCATCACTGAAGTGACATCCAAAGTAGACTTTTTTTTTTTTAAGTGTGGCATTTTCAAGTAGATTTGTGAATTCTTATCAGATTTACTTTGGAGCAAGAAGCATTTTCTTTTCTAGTACTGATATTATTTCCTTCTAAAGTGGTGTCATCATGTAATTGGTTACATCATTAAGGGAAAATTCAGTTTTCTAAACATAAACCTAAGTCTTAGGCCAGAAGTTCAACTTCTACTAACAAAGTGAACGATGTCCTCTTAGCAGATTTTCTCTGTAATGGGAAATTGCAAAGCATCGCTACATGGTTACACGTTTAAATTTCTTTCTCTACACTTTCTGATAAATTCCAATTCTGAGGATCTTGTTCTGCTATTGTCACATTATATTTATGGATGAAATTAAGAGAGTGGATCTGCTGGCAGCAGTTCAAAATATTTCACTGATAAATCTGTTCTGCAGCCCATCTTTCTTAATGAAAGCTTGAGGGATATTCATTCATTCATTTAATCAGTGCTCACTGAAGCAGACCCTTTCCCAACAACCTGCTATCTGGGCAGGAATGAATGTTGTTTTTCCACATTGAGTGCCCCGCCTATCTGTATGGTGGCCTGTCTTGGGCAACCTCAGATTGTCTGCTGGTGTGGTCTTGGGGCAGGATCTGTTATCTGCAGTCCTTTCTCTAGTCTTGGGCTAGCTGTCCCTAGCCTCTTGAGGTAGGGGGCCAGGCCAAGGGCATAACTGGTGAGTTAGGCTGGCTCCCGAGGCTGGCTACTGGTGTTCCTGAGGAGGAGTGGTGGGTAGGTGGGATGCAGCCCCGGCCTGGCACATGCATGTGTCTCAGATTGGCAGATGGCTGATAAAGGTGGATGGCATTTCGAGAATACTGAGTTCAAACAAGGAAACTTTTTGTGACTTTTTGCTTATCCCACACGATTGGGCTTTCTATTATATTAAAGTTAGTAGATTCATGTTATTTTCTGGAAGAGAAAGGAACTTCATCTACCTGCTGCTCTAACAGGTGGATGTGTCTAGGCCACACAGCTGGGCACGCCGTCAAGTGCTGGTGTGCCTCTATTTCCCCTTCTAGTTGCAAAATTAGGTGTAATGGCCATTGTTTACTCTGTGTACCAGGAACTCTCATCTTGCAAAGTAGGGATCACTATCCCCATTTTCAAATGAGGAGAACTGAGCTCCGCAGAGCCTGAGTGTCTTGCCCAGCCAAGGCTTGCCTACGTTGTAGGAGATGGTGCCACTCAAATTATTTCTCTTATAAATATTTCACTGCTATGGCTTTCAAATTTGCTGCCAGGCCTCATTATTTGCCTTCCTTAACTCTAGCAGTCAGCCACAGAGTTCTCCTTGCTCCTCCTGTCCTATTGACATGGTACCGCCTTAGGTTTTCCTGTCTCGTTTTCTCTCCACCCCCTTGGCTTCTTTGTCCTGTCTCCTGCCCTCTCTACATAATTGGATTTTTTTCTTTAAAATATCTCTCTAATTTTATTCTTCCATCATCCCTATTCAGGTAACATTCAGATCTTTTCATCTCTTGCTAGATCATAACAGTCTTAGAACTAATATTCCTAAGTCTAAAGCCACAGTTACATTCAGCTTCCTAACTCACCCCTTTCATCATGTCACTGTTCCTTATTAGATACCAAGTGAAATCTAATTCCTTGGCTTGTGATTCTAGGCTCTCTACAAATCTATTTCCAAATTATTGATATTTCTATTTATCCCCTTTCCTCTGGGTAGATGTGTATACTTGATATTTCTAAAACATCTTATGAGACCTGGTGCGGTGGCTCATGCCTGTAATCCTAGCACTTTGGGAGGCTGGGGAAGGTGGATCACGTGAGGTCAGAAGTTTGAGACCAGCCTGGCAAACACGGTAAAACTGTGACTCTACCAGAAATACAAAAACTAGCTAGGCATGGTGGTGTGCACCTGTAGTTCCAGCTACTCGAGAGGCTGAGGCAGGAGAATGACTTGAACCTAGGAGGCAGAGGTTGCAGTGAGCCGAGATTGCACCATTGTACTCCAGCCTGGGCGACAGAGCAAGACTCTGTCTCAAAAATAAATAAATAAATAAATAAATAAATAAATAAATAAATAAAAAACATCTTATGGCTGAGACTATTTACTCTCTTCAAATTAATTGTCTTCCTCTGCTTAGTAACAGAACCCTACATTTACTCAAGATGTTAGCATACCCAACTAGAAACTGTATTTCCCAGGCTCTTTTGCAGCCAGGTATAGGAATGGGATTTAGTTCTGGTCAAAAGGACTTGAATCCAAGTCTTAAGGAGGACTTTTGAGAAGTATCTATAAAAAGTATTTTTTCTTTCTAGCTGTCTGGTTTGGGAATGTGACGGCTGGAACTCTAGTAGCCATCTTGGGCCTTGAGAATAGAGAACATACTCTAGGTTAGAGATCTGGAAGATGTCTTGCTCCTCAGTGATTTTGTGGATATTTGTATTGTCAGCTCTGGCTTCAAAATTATATGAGCCATCATTTGAACCTCATCCCAACTGATACACATGCTTCATGGAGGAGGTAGCATTGAGAGATTCCTTGAGGGAAGAACAGGATTTAGATGGTCAGGAAGAGTAGGGAAACATCATAGGCAAGGGGATAAAATAAAAATAAAAAACCATTAAATTTACAAGAGTACTTTACAGCTTGTAGAGTGCATTCATATCCACTATTTTATTCATTCCTCGTAATAACTGGGTATGATATATGCGCATATTATCTTCACTTTACAGATTAGAACTGTGGAGTCCAAAGATGGACAAATGATTAAATGGAAAGGACATTGGGTTTGCAGTCAGAAAGTCTGGGTTTGAGTTTTTTATTGTGATGGACAAACTTTAAGGTGGCCCCCATGGTTCCCCTCCTGGTGTTTACGTTTTTATATAATACTCTTCTCTTGCAGGTAGGCAGACCTGTGAATTACTTCTAATCAGTAGACTATAGCAAAGGTGAGGAGATGCTGCCCTTAAACTTTCATTATATTATATATCACTCCAGAACCTTCTGCTCCCTCAGCCCCTCCACCATCTCCATTGCTGATTTTGAAGAAGAAAGCTGTCATGAATCTTATAGCTGCAAGGAACTTAATATTGCCAAGAACCATTTGAGTGGGAAAACGAATTCTTCTCCAGGCAAGCCTTTAGATGAGACCTTAGCTCAGGCCAACACCTTGACTACAGCCTTGTGAGACTCTGAAGCAGAGAACCCAGCTAAACCATGTCCAGACTCCTGGCTCAGACTGTGTGTTATTTTAAGTTACTCAGTCCATGGTAATTTGCTATGCAGAAGTAGCTAGCTAATAGACTATCTACTAGTTGTGTGGCCTTGAGTTAATAGCATAACTGCTTTGTCATGGCAGAGGTGATTAACTGTTCACCATAAAGTTATGCTTCCGCTTCCACAGAACAGCATTATCACTGGGAAGCAGCCACCCAGCGAGAGCCTATATTTTGCAATACCCTTTGCATCTGGGTGGAGGCATTGACTGTTCTCACCAATGAGACGTAAATGAAAGTCATCTGGGTCACTTCCAGCATGAGGTTGTTAAAAAGTAGGTGTGCTTTCTCCAACCTCTCTGCCTGTCTGCCAGCTTGAGGCAGGAGACTCCAAGGCTGTAGGGTCTGCTGGGGCCACAAGACAGAAGGAGCCAGGGCTCAATTACCTCATGGAGGAAAACTGCGCACCAACCAGGAACACCCTCAGTACACAGTTACATGAACAGGAAATACCCCTATTGTGTTAAGCGCTGACTGTTTTGTTTATTGTAGCAATTACTGTTTCCCTAATGTAGCATTAATTTTCTTATCTACAAAACGGGGATAAAGTTGTTGTGACATGAATGGAACAATCTGTTTAAAACACTTATCAAATTGTAAACTATTATGCTTATATGAGGTGTTAATAGTGTCTTCACAAAACCCCTGTGATGTAACTAGAGAAGGAATTATTCCTTCATTTTATAGGTGATAAAACTACGTGAAATGGCCATGTGGCTGGTTTGAGGTCTCTGAATGAGTAACAGGGGTAGGACTATCTCTCTTGATTCCCTACTCAATATTCTTCCACACTTCCATGACATCACACAAGGGTTCAGGGAAGTGGAAGGTGTGCAGAGGCACGGGGAGTTGCAGGAAGACACATTTCTTTAAACATGTGCAGATGAATACAGTGATTTCAAAGGTGTCCCTGTGGAGTTGAACCAAATGCCTTTCTCTGCAGAGGCTGTAGGTTTAGTTGTCAGTACATGGAAGAGAAACATAGTTTCACCTTACATATGTTTTAGTTAAATTAGAAGATTAATGTATATTTACTCTGAGGTGATTGTTGAAATACCTTCCCTGTGTGTAATGGAATTTTCTCCTTTCGGCGCCGCCAAAGACAGTTCATTTAGCTGCATATGTTGTCAGAGAAATTTCCCACATGCTTCCATGAAACATTCGTCTTCTCCAGATGGCCTGCGTAAAGCCCAGTTGTTCTTCCAAACAAATGTATCGTTAGGACAAATGTGTTATCTCTGGACTAGCTGAGATATCTGTTTTGGAAAAAGAAATCGATGGTTTCCTACAATTCAAAGACAGATAGATTTTTCAGTGTAAAGTGGGCATGAAACTCTGTTCTAAGACTGAAATTTGGTAGGATCTGAGTTTTAAAAATGAATAGGTAGATGTGTTGCTTTCATCCCCCTCCACCCATACAGTCTGTGTAAGTTCCCTTCATACAAGAATCCCAAACACAAGAATTCCCCTGCAGATTGTTTCCACATTTCTAACCTCTTGCTTTGCAACTTTTTCCCCCAATAAAGCCTTACTTTTAAAATTAAAAACCCAAACACTTTATTATTCAATATTTAATATATGAAAAAGAATCCTTATAACACAGATATAAGTTAAGAAGCATACTAATAAATCGGACACCTGGGGAACCAGTGATCAACTCAAGAGCCAGAACCATAACAATGGCATTGTACTCATCTGCTCAGTTCCTTGCTTCTCCTGTCATTCTCCTCCCACTAGGAACCACTACTGCCCTTTACTTTTAAAAATTATTATGAACTGATTATAACTATTTATAAAAAGGTTTGAAAACCTTAGTGGGAGAATATGCAACGTGACTTCAGATTGGTATTAACAATAATCCTCAACCTTATATTGAAGGCTTTCAAGTCTGTTTTTTTTTTTTTTGAGACAGGGTCTTACTGTCACCCAGGCTGGAGTGCAGTGGTGCAATCGTGGCTCACTGCAGATTCAACTTCCTTCGCTCAAATGATCCTCCTACCTCAGCCTCCCGAGTAGCTGAGACTACAGGCATGTGCCATCATGCCCAGCTAATTTTTGTATTTTTTTGTAGAAATGCCAAAGGGATTACAGGTGTGAGCCACTGAGCCTGGGCCTTATGTTTTCAAGTCTGTGAAATTCACGAATCCCTGTGAGCTTATGAGTGCACACATTTTATTCTTTTTCAGATTGGAAATGGAGGCCCACACTGAACTGATCACTATTAGGTAGCAGAGGAGGCTAGAACCAGAAGCTTTAGACCCTAAGTCCTGTGATCTTCACAGTAAATGACATTGCTGATGAGTGAGTAGTTATCAAGGAGATTTCAAAGGATAAATCATTGTTCCTCACCTCACAGAAATATCACTGCAGGCAGCAGCAGCATAAAAATAGTACTTTGTATCATTAGCAGACCCAGCAATGCAGGACCAGCTATTGTATCTTAGTTTTCCTTGTATTCCCAGTTCATGGCATGGTGTCTGACACATAGGAGCTTGGGCTCTGGCCTTAAACACCATTAGGCTGAAAACTGGATTTCCATTTAGTAGCTACATGACATTGGGCCAGTACACTGGCCTCTATAAGCCCCACTTACTCATTTATGAAATGAGCATAAACGTGGCAGAAGGACAAGAGCCCTTCTATCCTAGCCCACTTGCTAATATGGTGCAGCTGAAGAAGGGCATGAGTGGTAGTGTGGCAGGTGTAGCCAGCGTGTCCCCCTACCCACCCATCCCCCCTGCGCATGAAGCTGCACAGAAGAGTTCCCCACAGGCGCAGAAAATTGACCGGGACCCTGACTAGAGAACTTGGGGTGGGGTTGCCTTGCAGTCACAATGAGGAGGACCCAGGCTATCTTGCTAGGGCTTGGTGACCCAAGCAAAAGGGGACAGGGACAAGATACATCTGCATGCAATGGCGACTGAGTCTTGGTAATCAAAGAAAGCGGAGATAAATTGTGTTAGCAACAAAACCAGCATGAGAGGAGATGGATCAAGGAGGGCTGGCTGACGACTCCTACAGACCCCAGGACAGTAGAAGCAACAGCTTAGCTGGGAGACAGGTACTCAGAATGATGAGGGATACCGTGTGTTGTATATTATTCTGGATTATGTTCAAGGTGCTGTGGCTATGGGAATATGACAGAGGGAGTAAGCAGCTCCAAAGAGAGGATGACATGTGCTGGGTTTGATAGAAGCTCATGCTGTGGGAAAGAGGGAGGTAGTCATTCAGAACAGAGGGAACATGTTCAGAGTCCCAGAGAGGTCAAGAGCATGAAACATATGGCAGACAGTGAGAAGCCCGGATGTCCAGAAGGTCAGATACAAGTGAGAGAAAGACAGGACAAGAGACAGGACAGGGATGTGGAGGCCAGCTGCAGAGAGCCTTGTATGACATGATAATTTCCCCCAACTCTAGATCTTTCTATGAAAGTTTCCAGAGTTCTTTTTACGAAAGACAAATATGATCTTGTCATTTAGCTAAAAGTCTTGTATTGACTTCCCTTAGAACAGGGATTGTTGGCCGAGTGCAGTGGCTCAGGCTCAGAAAAAATATTTTTCAATGCATAACATAAAATAAATAAGATCACAAAGGAAACCAAATATATTGAAATACATTGGGAGGCCAAGATGCATAGATAGCCAGAGCCAAGGAGTTCCAGACCGGCCTGGGCAACATAGGGAGACCTCGCCTCTACAAAATAAAAAATTACCAGCCTGGGAAACATGGTGAAACCTTGTCTCTACAAAAACAAAACCCCAAACACCCCAAAACCAGAAAGTAACCAGGTGTGGTGGCAGGTGCTTGTAGTCCCAGCTACTCTGGAGGCTGAGTTGGGAGGATCCCTTGGGCTTGGAAGATAGAGGCTACAGTGAGCCTGAGCTGTGACAGTGGCCACTGCACTCCAGTCGGGGCAACAGAATGAGGGCTTGTCTCAAAAAAAAACAAAAGCAGAAATTCTTTTTTTTTTTTTTTTTTTTTTAAATAGTTAATAACAATGTATCTTATTCCGTAAAGGGTTTTTAATATTTTCAACTTTTATTTTAGATACGGGGGTACATGGGCAGGTTTGTTACATGGATATGTCGTGTGATGCTGAGGTTTGGGGCACAAATGATTCCCGTCATTCATACAGGTAGTGAGCACAGTACCCAATAGGTAGTTTTTTAAACCCATCCCCTCCTCCCTACTTCCCGCCTTCTTCCCCTGCCCAGTAGTCCCTGGTGTCTATTGTTCTCATCTTTATGTCCATGAATACCCCACGTTTAGCTCCCACTTATAAGTGAGAACATGCGGTTTGTGTGTGTGTGTGTGTGTGTGTGCGCGCGTGTGTGTGTGTGTGCGTGGTTTTCTGAGACAGTCTTACTCTGCCACCCAGGCTGGAGTGCAGTGGTGCAATCATGGCTCACTGCAGCCTTGACCTCCCAGGTTCAAGCGATCCTCCCACCTCAGCCTCCTGAGTAGCTAGGACTATAAGCACACAACAACCACAACCATGCCTGGCTAATTTTTGTGGGTTTTTTTTTTTTTTTTTTTTTTGTAGAGATAGGGTTTTGTCATGGTGCCCAGGCTGATCCTGAACTCCTGGCCTCAAACAATCTGCCCACTTCAGTCTCTCAAACTGCTGGGATTCCAGGCGTGAGCCACCACTCTCTGCCGGTATTTGGTTTTCTGTTCTTGTGTTAACTCACTTAGGATAATGGCTCCAGCTGCATCTGTGTTGCTGCAAAGTATTCCATAGTGTCTATGTACCACATTTTCTTTATCCAGTCCATCATTGATTGACACCTAGGTTGACTCCATGTCTCTGCTAATTGTCTGTTTTTGGTAGAATGATTTTTTTTTTAGAGGGGGGCACATACCCAGTAATGGGATTGCTGGGTTGAATGGTAGTTCTAAATTATTTGAAAATCTCCAAACTGCTTTCCGCAGTGGCTGAACTAATTTATATTCTCACCAACAGAGTATGAGCGTTCTTTATTCTTTGCAGCCTTGCCAGCATCTGTTATTATTTGACTTTTTAATAATAGCCATACTGACTGGTGTGAGAAAGCATCTCATTGTGGTTTAGTGAGATGGTGATTAGTGATGATGAGAATTTTTTTTTTTTTCATATGATTGTTGGCTTCATGGATGTCTTCTTTTGAGAAGTGCCTGTTCATGTCCTTTGTCGCTTTTTTAGGGGTTTTTTTGTGGAACAGGTATTGAAATACGTTGGGAGGCCAAGGTGGGTGGATCACTTGAGCCCAGGAGTTCCAGATCAGCCTGGGCAATGTAGGGAGATCTTGTCTCTACACAATAAAAAATTAGCAGCCTGGGCAACATGGTGAAACCTTTGTTGTACCACGTGTTCGTAGACTAGTTCCGTGAAGCTCAGAGAAATATTTTTCAACGTGTAACATAAAATAAATAGAATCACTAATGAAACCAATTATATTGAAATACTTTTAAATATTTTAAAAGAGAAAATTTGTAACATGTGTGCTTCTCAGTAACATGTTAATGTCCATAGGTAGGTCTAAGAACTACTGTAATTTGAAAATAATGATGAGTGTATACTTTTTATGATATCTTCTGCAACTATAAAGTATTACCAAAAAAACTATGATATTACTTGGTTGAGTAAGCAAGGTTCTGGCCAATACTATAATACTTGGTTCATTACCTAAATTCTTTGTTTTGGTTTTGTCTTTTAAAGGCTAGTTGGCTGGGTGTGGTGGCTCATGCCTGTAATCCCAGCACTTTTCGGGGCTGAAGTGGGCAGATCGTTTGAGGTCAGGAGTTTGAGACCAACCTGGCCAACATGCTGAAACCCTCTCTCTACTAAAAAAACAAAAAATTAGCTGGGTGTGGTAGCTCATACCTATAATCCTAGCTACTTGGGAAGCTGAGGCAGGAGAACTGCTTGAACCTGGGAGGTGGAGGTTGCAGT
This sequence comes from Chlorocebus sabaeus, assembly GCF_047675955.1. NCBI lineage: Eukaryota > Metazoa > Chordata > Mammalia > Primates > Cercopithecidae > Chlorocebus > Chlorocebus sabaeus. The sequence goes on from NC_132910.1 coordinate 35,039,853, forward strand.
GAGCCAAGATTGCCTGGGTGAGACAGCGAGACTCCGTCTAAAAAAGCAGAAAAAGAAATAAAGGCTAGTCGAGGGAAGCAGTGGGAGTGGAGGAGAAACAAATCTGTAACTAGTTGTAATCAATGAGTTGTAAACACTCCTTCCAGGATGTTGCCTAAATTCCTTTTTTTTTGAGATGGAGTTTTGCTCTTGTCACCTAAGCTGGAGTGCAGTGGTGTGATCTTGGCTCACCGCAACCTCTGCCTCCCAGGTTCAAGCTATTCTCCTGCCTCACCCTCCTGAGTAGTTGGGATTACAGGCACCTGCCACCACGCCCAGCTAATTTTTTTGTATTTTTTGTAGAGACAAGGTTTCACCGTACTGGCCAGGCTGGTCTTGAACTCCTGATCTCAGGTGATCCGCCACCACCTCGGCCTCTCAAAGTGCTGGGATTACAGGCATGAGACACTGTGCCCGGTGTAAATTCTTAATTGAAACGAATTTTAAATTTCAGAGGTTAGTGAAAATAAAGATGTAACTTTTTTCCCCTAAGTTCATGGATGTCAGGCCTCTGAGCCCAAGCTAAGCCATCATCTCCCCTGTGACCTGCACGTATACATCCAGATGGCCTGAAGCAACTGAAGATCCACAAAAGAAGTGAAAATAGCCTTAACTGATGACATTCCACCATTGTGATTTGTTTCTGCCCCACCCTAACTGATCAATGTACTTTGTAATCTCCCCCACCCTTAAGAAGGTTCTTTGTAATCTCCCCACCCTTGAGAATGTAGTTTGTGAGATCCACCCCCTGCCCGCAAAACATTCCTCCTAACTCCACCGCCTATCCCAAAACCTATAAGAACTAATGATAATCCCACCACCATTTGCTGACTCTCTTTTCAGACTCAGCCCGCCTGCACCCAGGTGAAATAAACAGCCTTGTTGCTCACACAAAGCCTGTTTGCTGGTCTCTTCACATGGAGCACCTGACAATGGATCCTTTGAATTCTGTGGTCCTTAGGCCCTAGAGAATGACCGAAGTAGGTATTATTCAATACCTATGCCAGATCAGGCAGAAATTATTACTAATTAGAGAAGAATGCCTCTTTTCCTCTCCTGACTTCCATGAGGAGGGATTACTTTCCCCTCGACACAGCTGACTTCTATACTTGCTTGTGTTCTAACCTTAAGTAAGGTTCAGATGGATGCATCTGTTAGGATTCGTCTGCAAGGGGCAGAGACCTAAAGTCACAGTGGATTAAACAAGGTAAAATTTATGCCCTGCTCACCTAATGTGAAGATAGACAGTAGAGGGTTGGATAGCAATTCTGCCCCATGATGTCTTTCTATACTGTACAGGATGCCTGTCAATCTAGGTGCCCCACCTCCAGTCAAGTGTTGGTCCAATGATCTACTCTAGGCCAATCAGATATTGTCTCTGAAACTGGCATCTGGAGTGAAGTGTCCATAAAGACTGAACATGGACTGAACTCATTGCCTTTGTGGAAGGCATCTTGAAGAGATAACCTGTTCTTTATTTCCTGCTACCCAGATCCTCAAAGTGGCTGTTTCTATCCTCCCTGAAGCCTGATTCTAAGCCCTTTTTTTCCTTTCCTTTCCTTTCTTCTTCCTTCCTTCTTTCCCTCCCTCCCCCCTCCTTCCCTCCCCCTCCCTCCCTCCCTTCCCTTCCCCCTCCCTCCGTCCCTCCCTGCCTCCCTCCCTTCCCTTCTCCCTCCCTCCCTCCCTCCCTCCCTTCCTTCCTTCCTTCCTTCCTTCCTTCCTTCCTTCCTTCCTTCCTTCCTTCCTTCCTTCCTTCTGTCAGGCCTCTGAGCCCCCCATCACATCCCCTGTGACTTGCACGTATATACGCCCAGATGACCTGAAGTAACTGAAGAATCACGAAAGAAGTGCAAATGCCCTGCCCCACCTTAACTGATGACATTCCACCACAAAAGAAGTGAAAATATCTGGTCCTTGCCTTAAGTGATGATATTATCTTGTGAAAGTCCTTTTCCTGGCTCAATCTGGCTCAAAAAGCTCCCCCACTGAGCACCTTGTAACCCCCATGCCTGCCCACCAGAGAACAACCCCCCTTTGACCGTAATTTTCTTTTACCTACCCAAATCCTATAAAACGGCCCCACCCTTATTTCCCTTCATTGACTCTTTTCGGACTCAGCCCGCCTGCACCCAGGTGATTAAAAAGTTTATTGCTCACACAAAGCCTGTTTGGTGGTCTCTTCACATGGATGCACATGACACCTTCCTTCCTTCCTTCCTTCCTTCCTTCCTTCCTTCCTTCCTTCCTTCCTTCCTTCCTTCCTTCCTTCCTTCCTTCCTTCCTTCCTTCTTTCCTTCTTTCGTTCATTCTTTTCTTTCTGAAACAGGGTCTCTCTCTGTCACCCAGGCTGGAGTGCAGTGGTGCGATCCCCACTCACTGCACACCAGACCTCCTGGGCTCAAGCCATCATCCCGCCTCAGTCTGCCGTGTAGCTGGAAGCACAGGTGTGCGCCACCATGCCCAGCTAATTTTTTGTTTTTGTTTTTGTATACATAGGCTCTTGCTATGTTCCTCAAGCTGGTTTTGAACTCCTGAGCTCAAGCAATCCACACACCTACGCCTCCAAAAGTGCTGGGATTACAGGTGTGAGCCACCGCTTTTAGCCTTTTTTAAAATTTTGATTCTATGAATTACTTCTGTTACTTTCTAGTTTAAATCAGCCAGAGTTGATTTTTGTTCCTTAAAGTTAAATAACCCTAACAGGTACAGAGGCAGTAAAGCATTGTTCAGTATCCCCTTTGTTGTGGGCAGTTTCCATCTTCTATGCATGTATTTCTGCACATATACTAATTTGTGGAAAAAAAGGACTTTTTAGACAGAAGACAAGCTGGAACTTGGCTGAACAGTTAATAAAAATAGGAAAATCTGACAGAGATGACCAGGAAACAGTGAATAGAACAAGGAGAGAAAAAGACAGACGAGAGGGTGGCTAGAAATACATGGACTGGACAAGAACCCTGTTTAGGGTTGGAGACCAGGGTAGGTTTCATCCATGTATGGCCAAGAGAGTTTAGGAAGAACTCTGGTGGGGACAGAAATAGATCCAGAAGTTAGTAGTCAGCCTCTGTATTAGTTAGAAGAGAGGATATGCTGGAGATGAGTTGGATACCAGTGATCCTGGGCTGTCTGACCAATATGATTTGAATCTGTGTCCCTGCCCAAATTTCATGTTGAATTGTAATCCCCAGTGTTGGAGGTGGGGCCTGGTGGGAGGTGAGTGAAATATGGGGATGTATTTCCCCTGGGTGCTACTCTCATGATAGGGAATGAGTTCTTATGAGATCTGGTTGTTGAAAAGTGTGTAGCACCTCCCAGTGTCTTCCTCCTTGTCTGGCCATGTAAGACGTGCCTGCTTCCCCTCTGCCTTTCCCCATGATTGTAAGTTTCTTGAGACCTCCCCAATCTTGCTTCCTATACAGCCTGCAGAGCCATGAGCCAGTGAAACCTTTTTATAAATTACCCACTCTCAGGTATTTCTTTATAGCAATGCAAGAACAGACTAATATACTAAGGCTTTTCTACCAACCAAAGAGGGTTGGCATGTGACACTGTTTTCTGTACCTTCCATTATTATCATGACATGGATTGTATCTTGATAAATAGTTGCACTTGTTTTATGGTAATTCTCTGTATTGACATACTTTCAACACTCTCATTTGTTTATTCATTCAATAACTTTATTGGGTGCCTACATAAATATTTACTGAGTGCTGGTCATTGTTATTGGTGCTAAGTACATAGTAGTACAAAATATAGTTCCTCCCTCATGGAGATAGATAACTGTGGAGTAGGAGAGAAAAATAAACAATTAAATAGAAATATAAAATTACAAAATGTGTGCTAAGTGCTCAAAAGGAAAATTGCTGGCTTTGAATAGAATGTAACATGTGATGGTGTTTTACTACCAAAGGAGAGACAAGAGGGAAAAACTCTTCTTCATAAAGTTCACAAAACTTATTATGGTAGTAGGAGCCTTGTACTTTATCCAAGAGGTCTTTTCCTTCCATTTTCGTGAGCTCACCTTAAAACGTAATTCAAAGAATCTGTAAGATGTAGTGTATTTTGGTTTTGACTTTATGTGTTGTAGGTCTGGAAACTGAAGGCAAGCTTTGAGGAGACTTCTTGGGCCAGTTGATGGACATTAAACCTGGTTGAGAGACAGGGACATGAACTTGTGACCTTAAGTTGTCAATAGGGAAAACAACTTAAAAATAATGTAAAGTTCTGTTTGCCTTGAAGACAGGGAAGATAATCAGGTTAATTTAATGAATGCATAATACGGGTTTGCTGATCTCAGCTGTTGTAGAGCATTTTAATTTGACTAAATTTCCTGAACATGTTGCTGGTTGATTTGTTATCCTGTAAGAAATGACCAGACATCATCTTTTCACATTTGTTTAGTGTTTTGGTGATTTGACCATTCACTGAAGACCATTATGTGCATGATACGCTGAAGGCTACATTGTAACTACCAGAGTGCTTATGGAATAATCTAGAATGGAAGGATTTAGCAATCTAATAGAACCTAGGATTCTTTACATAGGGCATGAGTGGCCTTTGAAGAATGCCTTAGGCGCCATCTTGTGGTCAGCATTATGAATGCATTGAATTCAACTCATCCTCAACTTGCTGGAGACTGAAAGTTTGTGAGGGCTTTCGGGCTGCTGAGACTTGAATACATCTCTCCATAGAACCAATGTTACAAAGGGAGGTTACATTATCCTACTATGGCAAAGACCTGGTATATTAGTCAGGTCTTTTTCAGCTTCAGGTGACAGAAACCTATTTCAAACTGGCTTCGGCAAGAAGAGGGGTTTTCTCACAGAAGAAGGAATTGCTGTAGGAACCAGGGCCTTTGGTTTTATTCCATCATGCTTTGAGGGAGGTTGTTATCAGAAATCCAGATTTTGAATAATTTTCCACATTATGACGCAGCTAGCTACAAGCAGAAGAATCTCAAGGAAGGACCCTGGCCTGATTGGGTCTCCTGCCAAGCCCTGTACCTACCAATCACGTGTTCTGGGGAGCGGGACACCATGAACAGCCAGCTTGAGTTGGGTGATCGTCCTCGGTGTTTAGGGGGTGGAGAAGAAGGGACAGAATATATTACCTTAGGGAGTGGGAAGGCTTGCTGGGCAAATGAGCAAACTAAAAAGAGCAACCACAACCTACTACCTTCTGCTACTGAGACACCAGAACACATCTATACCCTTCTCCCCATGCGTGCAATTCCCAAAGTGTCTACATGCTGTAACTTTCCTGAGTAGACATAGTACAAACTCACCTTCTCCACAAGAGGAATTAAAGATACATTAAGCTGATATGTTCAACACCATATCTAGGATTTCTGGATGATGTGTGTTCCTCTTAGGTTCAGATGTAGTGTCTACTCCAGGTCCAATAATCTATTTCCATTAAGAAAAAAACTTGACCACAAAGCCAGTTCTTTAATCTATTTCAGATTCACTTAACATACTTTTAAAGATTTCCAAAAGAGACAAATCCTGTGTCTTATTTTATTGAGTCAAACACTTGAAAGCTATTTATTCATTTAAATCAGTATTTTGAGTAAGTGTTTATATGAGCCCCTAATATTTGTCAGGTATTATTTTAGGTGCTAGGAGTATGTCCCTAATTTCTCATGAACTTAAAGACATGAGCAAATAACTAAGCAGTAAGGGGCTGTAATTGCAGTATGAATTGCATGTATGTTCTATTTGTACCATTTTTACAGAATTGTATGTATTTTACAAGTGGTATTTATGAAAAATTGAAATGACAGAAATAAGAGAATCTCATTGATATAGAGAATAGGGATAAATAGAACCTCAAAGAGAGTTACTAGGATCAATTTTAAGTTGGAAGATACTTGAAAACGGTTTGTCAAAAATGACGGAAACATTTTCTTCCTTTTTCTAGTTTATTTGGCCTTTTGTTCTAGCAAATTTTGGTTTGCGCACTTGAGGGCCAATAACTCATGTAGCAGAATATTTGAATCAATTTGCTTTATTCATTAATTGGTTGTCCTACTGGCATTTCTAATTTAAAACACATTGAATGACCTCCTAAGACAAACATCTAGCTTAATGATTAGAGGGAAGGATTGGATAGTACTTCAGAGCATGAGTTTTGGCATAAGTGTCACCAAGGTGGGCCGGGCGCAGTGGCTCACACCTGTAATCCCAGCACTTTGGGAGACTGAAGTGAGCGGATCACCTGAAGTCAGGAGTTCGAGACCAGCCTGACCAACATGGAGAAACCTCGTCTTTACTGAAAATACAAAATTAGCCGGGCATGGTGGCACATGCCTGTAATCCCAGCTACTCGGGAGGCTGAGGCAGGAGAATAGCTTGAACCCGGGAGGCAGAGGTTGTAGTGAGTCAAGATTGCGCCATTGCACTCCAGCCTGGGCAACAAGAGCGAAACTCTGTCTCAAAAAAAAAAAAAAAAAAAAAAAAGGTCACCAATGTTTAGTCCTGGCTTCACTCTTATTAGCTCTGTGACCTTCAGCAAGTCTTAGCCTTTCTTAGTTTCCTCATGTAAGTAGTGGTATTCAACTTGTACTAGTACTCAACTTGTAAGGTCATTGTGAGTGTTAAATAAATATGTCAGTGTATTAGCATATAGTAAGGGTTATATACATGTTGAAAGAATGATTTAAAAAAAGCGAAGCCTTTCTTAAGTGCCTTTTAAAAGTAGGTACTACATGGCTAAAATCCATTTATTTATTTATTTATTTATTTATTTATTTATTTTTATTTATTTATTTATTTATTTTTTTTGAGGTGGAGTTTCGCTCTGTCGCCCAGGCTGGAGTGCAGTGGCCGGATCTCAGCTCACTGCAAGCTCCGCCTCCCGGGTTCACGCCATTCTCCTGCCTCAGCCTCCCGAGTAGCTGGGACTACAGGCGCCCGCCACCTCGCCCAGCTAGATTTTTGTATTTTTTTTTAGTAGGGACGGGGTTTCACCGGGTTAGCCAGGATGGTCTTGATCTCCTGACCTCGTGATCCGCCCGTCTCGGCCTCCCAAAGTGCTGGGATTACAGGCTTGAGCCACTGCGCCCGGCCAAAATCCATTTATTAATGCCATAGAGACTTGGTTATTGTTCATATAATTGATTATTGTTTGCTCACATAACTGATTACTGCTCTCTTACTTGGGGATCAATGTCCCTCAGAAAGAGTGTTGACAGTATGGAAATTACAAAAGATGTTGTTTTCATTTATTAGGTTGAATGGCGGTATGAGGCAATCACTGGACTTGCAAAACTCTCTTAAAAATTTTGACATGGGATGGAGTGTGTGGTGGTGGGGACCCTTTTTCCCACTGTTGAGGTTTTATTCTTGTGGAGGGAGCTCCACTAGTCTAGGATTTCTGGATGATGTGTGTTCCTCTTAGGCTCAGACATAGTGTCTACTCTAGGTCCCCTCCTTGGTGTTTTTACGCCCCTTCCTTGCCCCTTTCTGGAGGATAAGTCACTTATCTGACTGGTGAATGTGGAAGGAATAACTGTGACCAAATGGCTCGGCCTCTTCCCTTTTTCTCTTGGGAGGAGCCTGTCTTCTGGAAGCTTGCATTCTACTCTGATCCTCCTTGTCATAAATGCACCAGGCAGGTCCTGTTTTTCAGAGGCTTGTCCCAGTCCAGTGCTACTTGGGATTCAAAAGAGAAGCAGTGACTGGGCGTGGTGGCTCACACCTGTAATCTCAGCAGTTTGGGCAGCTGAAGCAGATGGATTGCTTGAGCTCAGGAGTTTGAGACCAGCCTGGGCAACATGGTGAAACCCCGTCTCTATGAAAAATACAAAAATTAGCCAGTCTTATAACCCGGTCTCAAAAAAATAAATAAAAATTTAAAAAGACCAGCAGTTTAATTCTTGAGTGCGATGTGATCTACTTGCCTAGAGACATTGCCACATTTTTCAGTATTAACAATTTGATATCTACTCTCATAGCTGCCTTATTCTTTGGTCAGATTTCTTAATTGCCTCACAACATTTGTGAGAAAGATGGATGTCATTTACCAAGCCTGTTGAAATCCCAACAATCCTGTTAACAATGAATTGTGCACATTCTGCTGAGGTCTGTCTGTCCGTCCTTCTGTCTTTCCTTCCTTCCTTCCTTCCTTCCTTCCTTCCTTCCTTCCTTCCTTCCTTCCTTCCCTCCCTCCTTTCTTTTCTTTTCTTTTTCTTTCTTTCTTTCCTTCCTTCCTTCCTTCCTTCCTTCCTTCCTTCCTTCCTTCCTTCCTTCCTTCCTTCCTCTCTCTCTCTTTCCCCCTCTTTCCTTCCTTCCTTCCTTCCTTCCTTCCTTCCTTCCTTCCTCCCTCCCTCCCTCCCTCCCTCCCTTCCTCCCTTCCTTCCTTCCTTCCTTCCGGTCCTTCCTTCCCTCCCTCCCTCCTTCCTTCCTTCCTTCCCTCCTTCTCTCTTTGCTTTTCTTTTCTTCTTTCCTGAGTCTCGCACTGTCACCTGGGCTGGAGAGCAATGGCGCAATCTCGGCTCACTGCAACCTCCGCCTCCCGGTTCACGCGATTCTTCTGTCTCATCCTCTTGAGTAGCTGGGATTACAGGCACACCCCACCACACCTAGCTAATTTTTGTATTTTTAGTAGAGATGGGGTTCGCTATGTTGGCCAGACTAGTCTCGAACTCCTGATCTGATGATCTGCCCACCTCAGCCTCCCGAAGTGCTGGGATTACAAGTGTGAGCCACCGCGCCCCGGTCAGGGACTTTCTAAGAGCCTGAGTGGAATACACTTCAGAATTATCTATTGAACGGCAAGGGAGCTAGGGTGTCTATCCACCAACTCCCGTCCCTCACTGGCTGAGGGTTGCTTAATTCCCTGGTACTTTTAGCTTGCCCATTTTGTGGCTAGCAGAAATCCTCAGCCAGAGCAATGCAGGTGTTCGATGTGGGAAACCAAGAATAAGATGAGAACAATCTACTGAAGCGCCAGGTAACTCTCAGTGTGTCCTGGGAATGGGTGGGGCACCCACAGTGCCTGCGATAAGGTTGTCTCTGAATTCCTGTGGACTATGCTAGTACCCTTGCTCTGTGATTCTACAGCTGTTTCCTTAGTCAAATCCAGCATTGGATGGGTTTATTCTGTCACCTCAGCTGTAAGCTCTATGTGGGCAGGGACCAGATGCATGCTGTTCACTGTGGTATTCTCAAGCCTAGGTGATCAGTAAATATTTTTTAAATGTAGCCAGGTGCAGGGGCTCACGCCTCTAACCCCAGCAATTTGGGAGGCAGAGGCAGGTGAATCACTTGAGGTCAGGAGTTCAAGATCAGCCTGGCCAACATGGTGAAACCCTGTCTCCACAAAAAATACAAAAAAAAAAAAAATTTTTTTTAGCTGGGTGTGGTGCCACGTGTCTGTTATCCCAGCTACTTGGGGGGTGCTGAGGCAAGAGAATCACTTGAACCCAGGGGCCAGAGGTTGCAGTGAGCTGAGATCACACCATGGCACTCCAGCCTGGGCAACAGAGTGAGACTCTATCTCAAAAAAAAAAAAAAAAATTATTTGTTGAATGAATGCTGTGGTCAGGAATTAATAAATGGTCACAGTGAAAAAAATCATATGCAATTATTATTAAAGCTAGTTTTGGTGTTTTGTAGAAAGTACATTTGCTATACAAAGAATTGTACTGCTGAACCCATTTAACACAGAGACGTGACGTGCATGGTTTGGACCCACCTGATGTTAGGTTTGAAGGAAACTTGCCTTTCACAACTTTATGGTCCTAGAAAAAGGGGGATCAGATATTTTCCTTTCTCAACAAAAATAGTTAGTAAGGAATAGTTTCCATGAAGGTAAAACAGAGTAAGAAATTTATTCTATTTGAAGTATTTTAAACAGGTTCTGTTTGTGAAGTTATTCGTCAGTTTCTCAACAGGGGAGAGAGATGGATTTCAGGGCTGAGGATAAGATGATGTAATGTGACAACATTGCCAGTAGGTGGTGCTGTTTCACGTAGCATTAGAAGTTTTACGGCTTTGGATTCTGTAAATAGAGTTCACATTATTCTCAAAATGAATTAGATTAGTTTCTGAACGATTGATAGGATTTTTAACGTCAGGCAGGCAGTAAAAGAGAAAGCGCCAAAATCAGTCACCCCCCTCCATAAGCAAAAAACTCTGAGGGAGATAAAAATCTGTAATTCATACAACTGCAGCCAATATGGGGAAGAAATAATAAAATGGAAAAAAATGGCTAATTCCAAGTTGATTGTACGCTCCGGTGTGGCCTGGATAATTCCAGTTTTGAAAGACCATTGTGGATGGGCACGTATGCTGAGAAAAATTCAGATATAATGGATAGTGGGTAGTTTTTGTTATAGAATCAAGAGTTGCTTGAATAAATAGCTTTAAGATGAACTGGGAAGTGCTGGGCTTAACTTTGTGAATTACCACATGAAATACAATTATGCTCACAAATTACTATATTTAAAAACAGCTCACAAAGTAGTTCTCATACTCCTGTATTTATAACTTGACAAACTACTGAGCTGTCTTAATATTTCAATTGAATCTAATAAACACTTATTGGGGGTCTACTGTGTACCAGGCAGTCTGCCAAGCACTGGGAATCCACAAATTTTAGTAAGACAGAACCCTCCCTTCGAGGTTAGCCTTTAGCCAGGGGTTTTCAGGCCTTATAGAGAGACTGCTTCTTTTCCATCACAGCCAAAGAACTCAGTCCAAGAGCTGTGGTGCAAGGAGAGGAGTGGTTACTCCCTGCCTCCGTGGTCTTCCTGTAGCAAGGTCTCTGCTCCTCTAATACGAAGACCTTGTTTAGTCTGGAGGCAACCAGGAAGTAAGAATTGCCAACACACTGATTATTCCTCTCACATCACTCCTTTCAATGCAGAGGGAAGAACTATGGTCATTTTAGATGTTTATCAAAATCTAGTTAATAGATTTAAAAAAGATTATCATTCGTCACTCCTGTCATAATCACTCCCTTTTCCAGGAGGCCTGAGGAAGGCTCAAAGACACAGTGAAATGGCCAAAATAATACTCTGGGACTAGCCTAGAATATTCTAGTCTTCTAATAGGTTCTAAAATGATTGTCTGGTGCCAGGACACTGACACAACTGGCCCCAGATTTACCCCTTCCTCTCCCTCCAGAAACATTCGAGATGACAAAAGTTTTCCCATGCAGCAGCAAAAAGCTATCCGATGACTTTCTGGAGGAGTGAAATCTTTTAGAAGACACTAGCAACAAAGATTTTGAAATGGGGTCAAAGAACAAGGATGTCTTTGGAAACACACAGTCCTGGTTTGGATTCCAACTTAATTTTTCAGCCCTGTGATTTTGGGCAATTTACTAAGCTTTGGCTTTCTTGCTTAACAACAGGAATTATCATTCCCAGCTGTTAAGATTATTGCAAAGTTTGAAATAGGATAATCTATGGGAAAGCACCTATAATAATTCCTGGCATGATGGGCATCCTAGAAAGTGTTAGGATTCTCCCTGCCTTCTTTGGAGGGAGTGTTGGTCATCAGTTATGTGATCGTCAAAACACACGTAAGCATGTTTAGTATCCAAGTCATGTCATCAACGTAGACCCATCATCTCCTCCTGGCCTGCTACTAATGCCCCTCATTTTGATAGTGATGTCAATATACTTTTTCATGGTAAAGTCAATGAACAGCTATGATCATGAGGGCTAATTCTGAAAGCATTCGTAGGTAAATCCAAAGCAGGAAGAGGCTATATTTTTCCTTAGTTTTCTTATAAGAGGTGTACCTGAAAGCTGGCATTCTGAAAGAAACTGATTAAATGATGCATCATTTTGATGCATTCCAGAGCCTTCCCCTTTTTCGCTATGTGATTCTCAGTCTGCCAGCTCAAGTGAAGTGAGGAACAGTTTCTCTTCATATGCCACGCACAATATGGGAGCATGGCGGCTTTTGCTGCTGATGAAAATATTATGGCCTCAGTTCTCTGTAATCAATTTACTGCTTTATGGACCCAAAGTCCTCCAGAGAATTTAATAAATTCACATAATGTTTCTAAGTGCTGCATTGTGCATTTGGAGCGCTGATTTAGCTGACAAATGTGAAAAATTCGTGTAGCTAGACAACTCCCTAGCGATTAGACATGTGTGGAAGCTAAAGAGAACACGTTGCTCCGGAGAAGGTCAGCATTAACATACAGCCCAGAATCTTCTCTTGACTGGCCTCATGTCCCTTCAGCTCTGATGGATGACACCATCTGACCAAACATTTATTTGGGGGGTAGGGGGTTTACTCATTTCCAGTGGGGCTGTACTTTTGATTCTCTAAAAGCCTGCTCTGGTCTAGGCAGAGTGAAGAACGACAAAGTTAAAGGTGATAGTGTAATGTGTGACTAGCATGGCACCTACGGATTTAGAGGATGAAATGGTCACTAAATTATGCACATTTGACCCTGAGGGACACCAGAGGTTTCTAACGGAGCATTTTGTGGGACAGCAGCACAGAGTCACTTGTTTAAAACCAGTTCCATTTAAAGTTATATTGACTCTTTCTGCATATCTCTCTGTCTTCCATTCAAATTTCTTTCCAAATGTAAACAGATTTACCAAAAATAATTACTAAACCACTTTATTACTCAAAGTAATCTTCTATCTTTACTGATGTACATATAAATATTCTGCATCGTGATAACCTATCTATTACATTGTCCTAACAATGCCATTTTGTATTCCCCTTTTCCTCTTCAATGTTATTTCATACAAACAACCAAAGTGTTATTTTGTGTCCAACAATGTGGGCCACAGAGCTGTTGTTTCAAATAGGTTTTCAGTATTTAATTTCTGGTGCTGTATTGTTACAGAGACCATCATTATTCAGAATTACTGCAGGTTTTACTGTTAATTTTAGCTTGAATTTTGGTTTTCAGCTCAAGCAAAGATTTAAGATTTACCTTGAGTTCCCAAATTTGGGGCAATCTGCAATGGATATGGGGCCTGGAGATGTTGTAATAGCCCGTGTGGAAACAAGCAGACGCCTGTTGCACCTCCTATCCTGGTGATGGATGACCCAGCTGATACCTCTACTCCGGCAGGCTCTGAGCACTGGATGAGTGACTGTGGACTCTCTCCTGGAGGACCCAGAAGGTTTGGAGCTGCTCCTATGGCTCTGGATCTGGGTAGAGACACCCAGATGCTTCACTGATGAAAAGGGAATACCACTTCCTGTATTTGGATGCTGTAAGCAATGCTTGACAGGTGAACTTTCTACCACTGTCACAGCAGCCGAAGAGTTGGGGAAACAAAATGTTGTTGAGTATTAACAATCAGAGATAGGATGGGAGTGAATATTCCTGTTCATGAAACACTCTGTAAAACACTTAAAGAGGTATATTCTGAGCCAATATGAGTGACCATGGCCTGGGGAACTGTATCAAGAGGTCCTGAGAAAGTGTGCCCGAGGTGGTTGGGTTACAGTTTAGTTTTATACATTTTAGAGAGACCAAGAGTGACAGGCAAAGACATAAAACCAATACATGGAAAGTGTATATTGGTTTGGCCCAAAAAGGTGGGAGATCTTGAATAGGGGGTGGTGCTTACAGGCCACAGGTGGATTCAAAGACTTTTTCGATTGGCAATTGGTTGAAAGACTTCAGCTTCGTCAAAAGACTTGAAGTCAGCTGAGCCTAGACGGCCTGGAAAAGGAAGGTCTGGCTGCATTCATGGAGAGTCTCTACAGATGCAAACTTCTCCCACAAAAGACGGCTTTGCAGGAGTATTTCAAAATATGTCAAATAAATATGTCTTGGGGCTGGGCACAGTGTATCACGCCTTTAATCCCAGAACTTTGGGAGGCCGAGGTGGGCAGATCATTTGAGGTCAGGAGTTCAAAACCAGCCTGGCCAACATGGTGAAATCCCTTCCAAAAACACAAAAAATTAGCTGGGCGTGGTGGCAAATGTCTGTAATCCCAGCTACTTGGGATCACTGAGGCAGGAGAATCCCTTGAACCTGGGAGACAGCCACTGTAGTGAGCTGAGATCATGACAGAGTGAGATTCCATCTCTCTCTCTCTCTATATATATATACTTTGAGAAATATATATAATATATAATATATATAATATATAATATATTGAGATATAATATAGAATATATTATATTGAGAAATATATATAATATATAAAATATAATAATATATTCTATTATATTGAGAAATATATAATATATTCTATATAATATATTGATATATAATATAGAATATATTATAAATATATAGAATATATTATAAATATATTATAAATATATGTGATATATTTATATATCATATATTATATATTATATATAATATAACATATATAATGTTACATATAATATAACATATATTATATATAATAAATATATAATATATAATAAATATATAATATAACATATATTATAAACATATATATATCTCTATATATTTGAGGGTAAAATATTTTGATGTTCTTCAGGGTCTGCTATCTGTCGTGTGATGATATACCAGGGTCCAGTTGGAAAATTATTGCACAAGATATTTTAATTTCAAAGGCTTTTGAGTGAATTCTGGCCTGGATGGTGCAGTGCAGCACAATGCAGTGATACTATAAACAATATGCTTGATTGTGAAGCTTCCTGCCTCCCAGGAGTTAACAACAGATGATGAGAAATGGAAAGGTTGAAGGTTTAGTGAAGGTCCCTTTTAAGAGGAGGGTACTTGCTAATGAACACGCTTTCTAGAAGTTCAACTTTCTCCATGGGGAAATCTAACTGTATTATATTCCACCACCCATCCTGAGATTGGTGGAGCTGAAACGTCTGTGCCAGGCAGACAAGATTCCACATTATTACTGAAATGACAAACCTATGAGGCCAACTTGCTTGTGAGGTTGTGATTTTATTTTTGCCACTATTTTGTTGCTGTCATTCCTCATAAGTACGTCTCCACACCTGTCAGGTCAAATTTGCCATCAATTGAAATACATAAAATGCATATCTCTGTATGTATACATATTTTTCATTTTCTAAAA
Organism: Chlorocebus sabaeus; assembly: GCF_047675955.1. Taxonomy (NCBI): domain Eukaryota; kingdom Metazoa; phylum Chordata; class Mammalia; order Primates; family Cercopithecidae; genus Chlorocebus; species Chlorocebus sabaeus. The sequence continues at coordinate 35,054,897 of NC_132910.1, forward strand.
TGAACATCATAAAAACAGAAACGTGACCTCCAAAGGCAGGATACAGACTCCAAATATTGTACAGCAGCTTCATTTTTTTATTAGATTTTCTGTGTTTTCTTCTCCCCCCAGTTGCTGGATAAAATCCATACAAATGAAATACTGGCTCACTCAGTAAATAATAATGAAAAGGTAAATTCATTTTACAGAGAAGCCAGTGCATGTAAGACATCATCTTGAATGACTGTGATTTTCTTGAACTGATCACCAGGCTATTATAGTCTCTCAAGAATAATATCTGGTTTTTAGGTTCTCCAATTGTGCCTGTGACCTCTCCTTAACCTTTGGCCCTTAAGAAACATTGACTTAAAAAAAAAAAAGTGCAACAGTATGCTGCTAAAATGACACAGGTACAGTTTAGTTCACATTAACTTGGAGTTCTAAGAGCTGAAACACACACTGAGGATCTGGCCTCTTCCTGCCATCATCTGACCCCACCTCTTGTATCTTTTGATAGTTGTGATGTAACTATAAAGTTCTTTACGAGTGTAGAAAAGAAATATCTTTAGGGATAAAATCTTGTTTTCTTTTTAAGTTTGTTGTGTAGCTTATAGTGTCTCCAAATCTGCCATATTAGTTTCCATTTTGGTTTTTGGAAAAGACCAAATGTTTATATACGATTTTTTTTGTTTTTTTGTTTTTTTTTCCTGGGTAGGACGCTGACTTTTAAGTAGGAATACATATGCCAGAGAGGACCCACTTCCTGGTTTGCCCCAAACTGAGGGCGCTTCCAGGACATAACACTTTTAGTGCCCAACCTGGGAAAGTCTCTGGCAAACCAGGATGAGTGGGTCACTCTACGCGATGGGTTTTCTTTGGACTTTGTTTCGGTGTGAATTAAAGGTAAAATTAAACTCAACAACTGTTTTGTTGAGGACATAAAGGGCCTCTAAGAATGGAAGATCAGCAAAACAAATCTCTTCTTCTCAGAGAGTTTTCTGCTTGGACTAACTGGTGAATCAAGTTCTCAGATAGCTGTAGGCCACGGTGACCCAAGCTAAGAGCTACTGGAGCCCTTACACAGGCTGGAAGAATCAAAGGAAGGAACGGTCCCTTCCAGATGAATAAGTTGCTCTCTGGCATTTCTTTTTGAATTAAAAATAAAATACCCTTTTAGCTGGGCATGGTGGCCATGCCTGTGGTCCCACCTACTTGGGAGGCTGAGGTGGGAGAATCACTTGAGCCTGGGAGTTTGAGGCTGCAGTGAGCCAAGCTTGTGCCACAGTTTAGTTCTGGCACGACAGAGTGCTTGGATGACAGAGTGACACTGTCTCAAAAAAATTAATACAAAAATATCTAAAGCTCAGTAATGCCATGCAAATAGTTCAGGGTTTCTTGTGTATCTAAGAAAACAAAAATATATGAGTAAGCCCTTAGAAGTAGTTTGTCCACTGCTCAAGATGAATCTTGGGTTTTACTGAAAGCTTTATTGTGCTTTATTGAAAACTTTGAAGATGGAAACAGGTTGGCATCTCTAATATATTTGTCTTCAGTACCAAGACTGTATAGTAGCTTGAGGAAACAATGTCTATAACATCTGAGAATAGGTCCAGGTTCAAGTAGCTTTGAATACGAGGAAAGAGAACTATAAGTTTGACCACAGTGAAGAGAAGCCAGGGTGGTAGAGTGCATGTAATTTATTTACTTATTTTTGAGATGGAGTCTCGCTCTGTCACCCAGGCTGTGCAGTGGTGTAATTTCAGCTCACTGCAACCTCCGTCTTCCAGGTTCAAGCAGTTCTCGTGCGTCAGCCTCCCAAGTAGCTGGGACTACAGGTGTGTGCCAACATGCCTGGCTAATTTTTTGATATTTTTAGTAGAGACAAGATTTCACCATGTTGGCCAGGCTGGTCTCGAACTCCTGACCTCAGGTGATCTGTCTGCCTTGGCCTCCCAAAGCCACCGTGCCCAGCCTGTGCATGCCTTTAGACAGGAGACCTCAGGAACCAAACCGTGGAGTCCCTTGGTTTAGTTTCAGGACAGGCAGGCCCTGATGTTGTTACCAATAGAAGGAGAGAGAATGGCTCAGTGCAGAACCTCTATCCTGGTTTTTGTCACAAAGGTGTGAAAAGCTGGCAATGGCCAATAAGTAGAGGGTAAGGGCAGAGCCAGGTAGTCCTGATTGGAATCCTTTTCCCACTACTCTCTAATTGTGTAATCTGGGGCAGTCTACTTCCTCCCTCTAAAATCCCATTTTCTTATCTGTAATCCAGGGCACAATTCCTTTACTATAGTTTAGTCATCAGGATTAGATGAGATAATGTAAAAAACAATTTAGCGTAATCCCTGGTACAGGTGCCCAATACCTAGTAGCTATGCATATTATCATTATCAATAATAGGATAGGCATTTCATTCGATTGCTGTGATGGATTAACATGTGTGAGTTCTTTCTCTTGTCAGTTTATGCAATCATTTTTCCCCCTGAACTAAAATCATTCTTTTATTGATATGTACTGTAATTATAAGAGCCATTTTCTAGTGGATGCATAGATTTAAGGCATAAAATATCCATTTGATAAATCTCTTAGGATTAAAATTTGACCTATGTTTAAAAAGGCTGATCCAGGATTTCTTCAGAAGTAACAGGCTTATTATTTTTCTGAGAGTGCCCCTGGGTTTCCCCTGGGATGTAGTTTTTCGTCTCCTTCATGGGCATAGGTGCACCCTGTGTCATCTGTTCTCCTGGGCTGAGAATGAGGATGGAAAGTGGGAGGCCTGCTCACTGCACTTGGGATGAGAGCTGTGGATAGCTGTCGGGACACGTGAAAGTGTGACCGACAATGGCAGCAGCCGAAACAGAATCACCCTTGTCCACAAACCCACACCGCCAGATTTGTTTTGCTCTCTCCTCTTCGGCAGCCGTTCCACTGACTTTTCTGCACTAGGTAAAGTCATCCTGGTGTTGGGGATTAATCCTCCTCAAGGGCTCTGGTAGTGATGAGAGCACGAAGCAGATACAACCAAGGCTAAGTCTGTGCTCAAGGAGAAGAAAGACACATTTGAAGTACCTGCCCTGGGCTGCAAAGCAAATTTATGTCATGTCCTCCTTATTAGGAAGCTGGAAATTATACACCAGCCAGACAGTAAATGTCTTGAATTCACCCTCATAGGGTGAATTCTGCTGCTAAGACAATTCTTTTGATTTCAAAGAAAACTACCAATCGTTCAGTCTTTTCATTTTTATTATTTATTTATTTTTTGAAATGGAGTCTCACTCTGTTGCCCAGGCTGGAGTGCAGTGGCACGATCCCGGCTCACAACAACTTCTGCCTCCTGGGTTCAAGTGATTCTCCTGCCTCAGCCTCCCGAGTAACTGGGACTGCAGGCGCGTGCCACCATGACCGCTAATTTTTGTATTTTTAGTAGAGACGGGGTTTCATTATGTTGGCCAGGCTGGTCTCCAACTCCTGACCTTGTGATCTGCCCGCCTCGGCCTCCCTAAGTGCTGGGATTACAGGCATTGAACGACCGTGCCCGGCCTTGTTCAGTCTTTCTAAAATGACAACTTCTTACTGGGCTGAGTTTGACTCTTCTCTGTTAGAAGGCAAATACTGGCCGGGCGCAGTGGCTCACTCCTGTAATTCCAGCACTTTGGGAGGCTGAGGCGGGCGGATCACGAGATCAGGAAATCAAGACCATCCTGGCTAACACGGTGAAACCCCGCCTCTACTAAAAATACAAAAAACTAGCTGGGCATGGTGGCGGGTGCCTGTAGTCCCAGCTACTCGGGAGGCTGAGGCAGGAGAATGGCGTGAACCCGGGAGGTGGAGCTTGCAGTGAGCGCCGAGATCGCGCCACTGCACTCCAGCCTGGGCACAGAGCGAGGCTCCGTCTCAAAAAAAAAAAAAAAAAAAGGAGGCAAATATTTATGCTTGCCTCCTCCCAGAAAACAACATTAAGCGGTTAATAGTAAATCAAGTGTCCTGGACAAGCTGTGTGAACGTCAGCTGTGTTTACAGCTGGGGTTCAAGGGGCCTGACAGAAGCCTATTTGCATAAGGTGCTGGGGAGCCTCATGGGCGACACTTCCCTAAGTGAGGTAGGAACCAGCCTCATGAGCCTAATCCTCAAATGAAGCTCAAGTAAGTTGTTAGGAGGAACACACCTTGAACATATTCTACCTCAAACCCACAGATGGATGAACAAAATAAAACAAAGAGCTAGAAAAAAGCTGACAAAGTCGCTATACCAATAGAACTCACTATGAACAATTCTACTGAAGGGGAAGCCCAGGAGCTGAGGAACTGCTCAATATTTACAGTTGAGATGTGGGTACAGTTGAGTTGTGGTTGGTAGTTTTGAGGAGAGCAGTTTTGACACGTAGCAAACTTGGAGTTCGCATCCGCAAAATAAATGTTGTAGGTTGGATTCTTCGGGAAGTAGTCAACCACATCACAGCTCAACTTCTCCTTCTGCCCAATCCTTCCCTAGTAGGCGTCAATCCCAAAAGGCTAGGTCTTTGTCCCCAAACCCCAAAGTTAATGCTTTTGGGATGAACGCCTACTGGGGAAGGATTGGGCAGAAGAAGAAGTTGAACTGTGACGTGGCTGTACTCCCAGGAGCTTTGCAGCTGGCACAGACCTTTGGAGTTGTCCCCACTTGGACGTGGAGGCTGGAGTTTTATACTCCTACATCCACCAGTCATTGAATGCAGATTGGGACAGTCCTCAGCTGGCTAAAGACCAACATCTCAACCAAGGTCTTGCCCACTTCCCAGGGTCAATCTGCATTCAATGACCCTGGAAAGTGGGCAAGATCTTGGCTGAGATGGTGGTCTTTAGCCAGCTGAGGGCGGTTCCAAAGGGCTGAGAGCTGAAGGTTGTTGGAGGGCAGGGTGCCCAGCAGCAGTGGGAATGACTTCTCCAGCCCTGAAGCTGGGATTTGGGTGGCACAGCACTGTCTGTTACAAAAGGACTTATCTTTTGAGAGACTAGTAGAATGTACTGAAGTACTGCTGACTTGGGGAAATAGACATCAGTGTGGATTTTCAAAGCAAACTATAGTAACTCACACATTTGGGCATAAGGGACTGCCTTGGTTTAAAGCTTAAGTGAAGTAGGAAGCAGGCTCATGAGCCCAATCCTCAAATGAAGCTCAAGTAAGTTGCTAGGAGGAACATGCCTTCTCCAGAAGCTGGAGAATCGGGAGGTCACAGGGCCCACTTTTAGTTACAGGGCCATCCTACCAAACCTAAACCAAGTCAGACTAAAATGAATGAGCTACAATCGGTTTTTTTTTTTTTTTTTAATTTGGGTTTTCCCATTCGAGAAGAGTATTCCTTTTTCTCATACTCTGGTAAATAGTAAGTACTCTGTGTACTTCTAAGATCTTATGGTGCTACAGTCATAATAACAGTAAGAATAATTACAACCATAAACAACATTTATTGAGTGGTACTGTGTGCCAGCACTCTTCTAAATGCTTTACTTACAATTGTATATTTGAAGGTCAAGTCCCTTTGTAATAGACGGTGCTGTGCCACCCAAATCCTACTGTAACCCCTATGACATAGGTCATTTTATTACACTCACTCTCAAGATGAGGAAACTGGGATACAGGGAGTTGAAATCGCTCTCCCATGATTACATAGCCAATAAGTAGCAGTGCTGGGTTGCAAACTCAGGCATGAAAAGCAAAAGGGAAAAGGTGAGAATCAAAGCAAAGTGTTCTTTAAAAGAGATGGTCCCTGATGCCTTGACAGCTGGTCACATAAGGTTTCCCAAGCAATGGCAGTGGGCATGACCAGCTGTCCTCTGCTTGAAGTGGGCATGCTGTAGAACTGTGTCTGATCTATTCACAGCTACGTCTCCTACTCTAGCCCCCTACCGGGCTCCTGGGGAAGCACAGTCCCTTTGAAGCACTCAAAGAGAAATGTAATGAAGGATTAAATGAATATACCGGAAGGATTGTTTTTAGAGTTAAACAGAGTTAAAACCCTGGGCAATTTACTTATTCTCTCCTGGCCTTGGTTTTTTCATCTATAGAAAGGAAATGATGACCAAGGGGTGGCGTAAGTTTTGATCTATCATATAGTCTTACATAGCATTAACTCCCAATAAATAGAAGCTATTATTTGTATTATTATGATTTCTCTCTACATGCTGGAAGGTGATAGTTGGCTTAAAAATTGCAAAGAAGAACTAAATATCTCATTCTTTTCATCAGCTTTGGAAGGCTTGACTACATTATCTCTAATGTTCTATCTTTAAGTATGGAATCCTAATTTTGATGTTTTTTTCAGGCACAATTTTTCAACAAAATAATTTGTACCAAAGTAAAAATGGAATTTCTCACCATCCTGCCCTACCCTGTCCCCTTCCAATATTTTCCAGGCACGTCTTGTTTTTATTACCCCTGCATTAACAGATCTACTTCAAGGAGCTTACCATGACCCAGGAAATGGAGGCTGACCAAAAATGGAGAAGAGAGGACAAAGAGACATAAAAGGAATTTTATGTTCTTTTTAAGGAGTCATTAAAGTAGTATAAAATAAAAAACCTTAAAATGCCACACAATGTCTTGTTTAGATAAGACTCAGGGAAGGCTTTCTATAGACATAGAGAAGGCAGAGCCAGCCTGGTTTTGACAGTTAACCCTGGGGTAGAATTGTGCTTAGAGGTCCTGTCAGTCAGTATTCAGTGGCATGGAGGAGAAACCACTTCAGTTATTTCGTGCAGAAGAAGATTAAATCATGGAATGAGGGTGGAAGGACTGGAGGAGCAGGTCCCAGGCTGGCCCTCCCCCAGCTACTACCAGAAGGACAATTCAAACCCGGCCTGGCAAAGAACTTCAACTGGACATAATCAGGAAGTTGGAGAATCAGGAGGTCATGGGGCCTATTGTTGGGTACAGGGTTATGTTACCTTAGCTGTGCATCTGGAATCAGGAAATCACTGCCTCCAATGCTGGCTTAGAAACGTACCACCCAGGCTGAAATCTAGGGATCAGGAAACTGGCTCCAACATTGTGGGCTCTGGAGCCATGATTTGCCTGCTAAAGCTGCACCAGCAAGATAAATATCTCCCTTCCACTTACACTAGCTTCAATTGGGGTCTTGCTCAAGTGCATCTTCAGATAAGTTAGGAAAAATGTGGTTTGTATTTTTCTAGCTTCTGCAGTGCAGAAAGGCATGCCAGACACGTTGGAGGGGATGTTGAGCAAATCTATCTACAATTTCTACTACTATAGTTTACCCAGTGGAAAAATAAAAGATTGGGAAGGCATCAGTTCTTCTTTTCTGTTCTGTGTGTTGTTGTATGTACATGGAAGAATAGAATATAAGTGTTTGTAATCAGAAACTACATAACATTCACTGTATCTTGATCTCTGACTAATTTCAGTTAACCATAACACAGAACCTGAATTATTAGGACTTTAGTATAAAGTCCAGCCCTTTGCTAATCCCAAGTATGCTTAGACAGCAAAGGCAATTTAACTTAAATGTTGGAATATCATTGGAAAATGTAGTCCCAGTCCTTTAAAACTGTTTGTAAAACCCATACCCATTAAAACCTCATTAAGAAATAAATAACAACTCATATTCTCTCACATACACAAACATGTTTAATAACATTGAATTTAATGGAGCTGTTTATTTTGTAACACACTTAGAGAATCATCACTTTTCTTGTGGCCATGGTCAAATAAGTGCCCAAATTGTTTTTCCTTAGGCTCTTTGGTTGCTGCTGGTTGCTTGGATCATAACCAACTCTCTTTTTAACAAGAGCAGCCTAATTGACCAATACGATGGCCTGCAATTTCTGTGAGGTCAGGAACGACATCTTTCAACCACTTCTTGCCCCCAACCCCTTGCCACAATCAATGCTGTTTTTCTAGCACCATAGACATAGCAAGTGTGCAACAAATGTTTGACTATTTTTTAAATGAATGATGAAATGCATGAATGCATAATTGCTAAATGGATCACATGTTCAATTTTAATTGTGATGAAACAATGGGAAATGTAATAGGGGTTTTCTCATTTGGAAGAAAAGCATTTTGATTTAACATTTTAAAAATAAGAATGCTTATGAAAACAGTTCCTGGATATCATAGTTAATTATTTTCCTCCTCAGGGTTTTATTCCAGATCAGATCTGTTTTTAAATGAGATTCACATGGTGATTATAACGTGGTTTTCTCTTTCCCTGCTGCTGTGGCCGCAGCAGAAGGAGCAGGTTCTCCCAGGAGCTTTCTTACTCTAGGCTTCTCTTCAAGCACTTAGCACACTTCTCATGCATTCCTAGATCTTGTCATTCAACCCAGAATAACTATTTCCTCAGCATTCCTCACCCCTGCTGAACCCTCATCAATGCTATCTTTTCTGACCTTTACGAGGAGCAGTAGGCAAAGCAAAACTTTCCTCCGCAAATTATAAACTGCGAATTATTTTTTTCCCAATAAGGCTGCAACGAATTACCCAGAATAGTATTTCATGATAGGGACGTCCAGACTGCATTATAATTATAAAGTCAAATACTTTTCTTTTGTATGAGACTTCTGAGGAGCAAAGATATTAAGTTCCAAGCGTTTTGTTCTCATCAAGTAATTGTTATATTGTAGTGTAATTTGGGTGCCTAAAGGAATGTCATAGATTACTAGGTAAAAAAGACCAGCAATGATTTCATCACTTCCCCATTCCAAAATTATTTTTGAGCACTTGCATCCCAGGAACTGTTTCAGTTGCTGGAAATAAACAGAGAACAAAACAGGCAAAAATCCCTGTAAGTCCTCAAAGGACTTACATTCTAGTAGGGAGATGTATTCAATAAATACATACATATGTAATAAATATAATGTCAGGTTTGGTCACTGGAATGAAGAAAAATAAAGCAGCACAAGGTAGTAAGGGATGAAGTTTAAGCAGATAATAATGTGAAAGAGATGTTCCAGGAATGGGGAGTGTCATGCGAGTCTGTGTGAAGAGACCACCAAATAGGCTTTCTGTGAGCAATAAAGTTTTTTAATCACCTGGGTGCAGGCGGGTTGAAGAGTCAGCAAAGGGAGATAAGGGTGGGGTCGTTTTATAGGATTTGGGTGGGTAGGTAAAGGAAAATTACAGTCAAAGGGGGGTTGTTCTCTGGCGGGCAGGAGTAGGGGTCACAAGGTGCTCAGTGGAAGAGGTTTTTGAGCCAGGATGAGCCAGGAAAAGGACTTTCACAAGGTAATGTCATCAGTTAAGGCAAGGACCGGCCATTTTCACTTCTTTTGTGGTGGAATGTCATCGGTTAAGGCAGGGCAGGGCATTTTCACTTCTTCTGTGATTCTTCAGTTACTTCAGGCCATCTGGGCATATACATGCAAGTCACAGGGGATGAGATGGCTTGGCTTGGGCTCAGAGACCTGACAGGGAGCAAGTGCAATGGCGCTGGTACCAAAATGAGCATGGCCCTAATCACCAGTTAATAAGTAAGAGCAGGAAGGGGCATGGCCGGGCTATGGGTGGGGGGTGGGGGGGGCAGATGGGCCATGATAAGGAATTTGGATTTTTTTGGAGGTACATGTGTGATGAAAAGCCAATAGAGGACTAACAGCAGGGGCTCAACATGATCTAACTTATATTTTGAAAGGATCTCTCTGCTACTGTATGGAAAATACACTTCAGGTGAGGTAAAGTGGAAGCAAGTCAACAAGTAGGGGCTTGGCTGGGTGTGGTGGCTCATCCCTGTAATCCCAGCACTTTGGGAGGCTGAGGGGGGTGGATCACCTGAGGTGAGGAGTTCGAGACCAGCCTGGCCAACATGGCAAAACCCTTTATCTACTAAAAATACAAAAATTAGCTGGGTATGGTTTCAGATGCCTGTAATCCCAGGTATTTGGGAGACTGAGGCAGGAGAATCGCTTGAACCTGGGAGGTGGTGGTTACGAGCGGAGATCGTACCACTTAACACTCCATCCTGGGTGACAGAGCGAGACTCTGTCCCAAAAATAAGTAAACATATTTATTTATAAGTAAATATATTTATATCAACATTTGAGGGCTGTTGGAGTTATCTGATCATCTGCACTAGAGCACTGGCTGTGGAGGTGTTGAAAAGTGGCTGTGGAACTATACTCAATAAAATTTGGATTTACATTAACAATAGTGACAATCCGATTTTCATTCCTGCTATGTTGTGGACATTATAGGAAGAAATGGACTCAGGTAAGTAGAGGAATTTAGTTTAAAAGCAGGAAAAACGGTGGCGAGAACAAATTCTGCATTGGGTAGATGGAGATAATGTTGGAATAACTTTCCCTGAGATATTCTAGAAAAACGAAGTATTGAGGATTTAAAGGAAGAAAATATTCCAAGTGAAAGTAACTGTATATTCTTCAGTGCTAAAAAAAAATCCCAGTGACATGTTGTTAAAAAGCAACATGCCATTTCTTTTTTTTCTTTTTGCAATAGACCATTTTTTAGAGCAGTTTTAGGTCATAGCCAAATGAGAGGAAGGTACAGAGATTTCCTATGTATCCGTTGTACCCACACCTGCATAGCGTTTCCTGCTTCCAGTGTCTCCCAACAAAGTGGTACATTTCTTACCATTGAGGAACCTACATTGACACATCATTATCACCCGAAGACCATAGTTTACATTAGGGTTCACGTTTGGTGTTATAATGATATGTTTTCTTAGCAAAATTTCTGCTCACTTGGGCTCCTTCCTTTCATCTCCTTTTTAACTAATTACTTAGACATGAGATTAGGTATCTTAAAGTACACCATCAGAACTTTGTCGAGGGTATGAAGGAAGAATAGGTTCACATACATGTCTAAAAAAGTTGAGAAGACAGAAAAAAATCCAATTGATTTATCAAAGAACTACATAAGCTTCTGAAATAGAAAAAAAGTCTAGAAAAAGCTGAAGCTTCAAGGACAAATACCTGTAGAAAGGTTTATAGAAGTAAGGTCAGAATTACTAAAGCAGGAAATGAGATGCAACTTCCAAAGGCGAAATAGAGTATTTCTTTTTTTTCCTACTCTATCAGGAGCAAGAAAAGACTAGAATGGAGTGTTTTCCTTTAATTAGATAGGAAAGAAAGAGCCTCACTGATGACATCAAAAGGCCACAGGGCATTCAATATCTTTTTTAAAAAACCTTTCTGCATGATCAAGTGAATGGGCTCTGGAAATGGGTAATGCATGCTTTAGGAAAATGAAAAGGGAAAACGAAGACTTGGAGGGAGATAATATGAATAAGTGAGATCTGTATCTAAATGTGCAGGCCCTGATGATTTGCATTTGAGGGTACGAAAAGAATTGGCTGAAGTATTGTGGACCATAAATTGAATATGAGTCAGCAGTTAGTAATGCTATTATTTAAAAAAGGGAACATGATTGAGAGATGGATTAACAGGAGTATGACATGAAAAGGGCAAGGATATGTTCTTGAATACTTGGCACTGATCAACCATTATTTAGAATATAATTACCAATTTTGGTCCCTGTATATTAAAAGAGAACCACAAAATGATGAATGAAACAAAACGTAAGTGAGGAATTCCAATGGCTGGGATAAAAAGTTAAATTCTCCATTTTTATATTATCTTGGTTAAGAGTACCAACTTCCAGATTGTACTGACTCAGAAGCCTAGGATTTACCTTTTAAGTGATCTCTAAGTAGCCATATCCTCAGGTTAAAGGAAGTGGGCTTGCTCTTTTTAGAAAAGAGGCAGCTAGTGTTTAGGAAAGATTATTGTGAAAACCATTCTGGCTAATTGTTCTTTACATAGGAGGGAGTTGGTATATATTGGAATTATGAGAGTTAGACCAAAAACAACAACAAAAAATATCCCTAAACCCTACGCTAAGAGTGATTAAATACCAGAACTGAGTGCTAGTTTTCTCTCAGATCCTTAGCATAATAAGTCAGGGGCCCTATGAATGCGCTATTTACCTGTGTCGTCATAGAATCCTCTGTATCTTAACTCAGTAAAGGGCAGTGTTTCCATAGGGTTGTGATAAACAGGTGCCCATTTCAATGGGAATTCTGGTGTGATGTCAGAATTGCTCAACTGGCAAAATTTGTCTTCTGTTCTTCCCAATTAGCCTTCAAAGTGTCTCCTTTTCCCGCAGACCCACCCCAGAACATCTCTTTCCCGGACGCACAGGGCACTTAGGTGGCCTCTTCCTGGCAGCTCAGGGCCCTCCTGTTGGCTCTCTTTGGTGTCTTCCCCCTGCCCCGGGCTGCTTTCTCTGTGATGTCCCTCTATGCTTGGGCATCCCCTTCCTCACAGGCCTCTCAGAACTTACCTTTCCTCTCACCCATTGCCTAGGGTCCTTTACTTGGCATTCCAAAATGACAGCTTATGAATTCTGTAAACTTATTCTAAAGGGGTTAATGGTGGTTTTCCAGTGTCTCTTAGTTACTGAGTGGCACTGTGGGACTAGCGGTATGGGGGAGAACATTTTAGGTGGTGGCATATGAACGTGACATTACATAACACTGAATCACGTAGAGGGAAAATTATTTCCTTTTCAATTTCTTCTCAAGTCTTTCTGATTCAGTCAAGGATAAAGTTTCATTTTGGTGCTAGTGTGTTTTTAACCCTCGAAAATTGCTCATCTCCCTTTTAAATCAAGCAAGTGTAGGCTTCAGGCTCAAAACCTTGGGGGCTAGAATAATTTCTTAGACTGCTTTTTGTATTGAAGTATAATATACACACTAGAAGGGGGCATTAATAAAAATGTACACTTTGATTAATTATATTAGCTAGAATTTAAATTTATTTCTTTATTCTCATTGCATTTATTTACACAGTTTCCTTTTATTTATGCCAGTGATACTGGTTTCTAGGACGGTGATTTAAAAAAAGTTTTATAAAGAAATTTATTAAGTAAAAGAAAGAGTTGATTTAAGGAGAAAATATTACTGTATTTCACTGTTTTTAAAGGTTCATATTGTGCTCCACTATTATTTTAACCTTTCTGGAATCATGATACAGCATGTAACTGATATTATCTTACAATGTCAATGAACTAGGTCAGGCAAGGTACTTAGAGTGGTGTAGAATCTTTAGTTGATACTTGTGGTTAAATCAAGAAAGGCCAACATCAGAACGTTTTGGATTCAATGAAACATGATAAAAATACTACAGGCAGTGTTGCAGAACTTTGCTCCTTATTTCAGCTGAAACCGGGTTCTTGTCACAGGACCACGAAGGATTAGGAACACAGACTCATTGAAGGGTGAGGGGAACAGAATTTATTGGGCAAAAAAAGGAAAAGAAGAAGAAGAAGAAAAAACTCCCAGTAAAGTGAGAGGGAGTCCTGCTAAGAGGTCCCCCACCTCACAGACTGATTCCAGGCCACACACGTGAGCTAAAGAGGCCAGGCTCCCACCGCCGCACACAGTGCGAACTTCCTGTGGCTCCACCCTGTTCTCCCAGTGCGCAGGCGGTCGGAGATTCTCCGGGGACCCTCCCCCTTATCTGCCTCCTGCATCTATCAGTACTACTCCCATATGGAGAAAAATGGGGATGCGGTGTGCAGATACCTGAAGTTTGAGAAATAGTAGCTTAGTGACCTACCCTTCCCATCTGATGCCTTTGCATTTTAATAGGGGGTCTCTAGAGATGCAATGATGTGGCCCCAAAGAGCCTTGTGGCACAGTTGTGGTGGGTATTGGGAAATCCTGGGGGCGTGTATGCAAGTGAGCTTTATTTTGGATCCCCTCAATGTTCCTTGTGATATATGAATTAAAAAGAAATTATTTAGCCAGATAGTGAGGGTAAGGAAGTCCTCGGTAACGTTTCCCTTTTAATAAAAAGCAGCCCCCAAATTATTTCTTTTCTAACAAAAAGCAACTTGTAAAATTGGGCTGCAAACGTAGATAAGCAAGCTGGAAGCTTGCCTGGGTGAATGCCAGCAGCTGATGGGAAAAGGCTACCTGAGGGCTAGGCATGTTCAAGACCGAGGCTCCATCTTCCCTTTTATCAGTCCCGTGTACCCTAAGGAGCTGAAAACATGGCGAGGCCATGTAAAAAATCCATTGCATAATAAAAGATTAGGGTGGGGTGGCCAGCTTCTTCCAGTGCTATGTAAATGTCACACCTGGTCCAACCAATCGTTGGGCCCTATGTAAATCAGACACCACCTTCTCAAGTCAGTCTATAAATCCCTGTGCTCTTTACCACGGGACCAGAAGACCCACTCAGGTGCCTGTCTCTGCAGGAGAGTGAGCTATTCTCTTTTCTCTTTCTTTTGCCCATTAAACCTCCACTTTTAACCTCACTCCACATGTGTCTGTGTCCTTAATTTCCTTGGCATGAGGTAATGAACCTTGGATATTACCCCAGATGAATGACGCTGCCTCACTTGAGTATGAACCCTCTGTGTCTCTCCCTAAGGCCTGCCTGGCCATTTGTGACATATATGTTATCCTTGCTGGGAAACTTCTGGGCGTCACATATCAGGCTGCAGGCTTACAAATTATAAGGAAATCAGCTTTCAGCTCTAGAATATTGTTACACTGGAATATAGACCAATATCCTTGAACACCAGATATCTGTCCTTAGACTTTCTCCAGCACCTTGATGACCCAACGTGATGTCTTCTGCCTAGGAGCCTCCAAACACATATTTTTTGAAGAAATGAAGGAAGGAAGCCTACTCTTGGCCTTCCACTGGAAGACCCCAGCTTTGGCTGTACCATGTGGCCTGAGCAGCTAGGAGCCAGCAGAAGCCCACAGTTGGCTCCCCTAGGATCCTCTGCTGTGCTGGAAGCAATTGCTGTGCATTTGTATGGCAGAGTATTTGCATACTCTAATGAGATGGGCTATAATTGGCCTTCATTGATTTTGTTTTCATTGAGCTAAAATAGAGTCAGAGCTTCTTAGGCTAGAAGAACTGATTGATTTGTGGTAGAATTCAGGACTATTCAGTTGAAGAAATAATTAATTATGTTCTTATTTAGTAATCATCAGGGTTCAGCCTGTTTCTTAGCAGGAGAGTGTGCTCAGTAGAATTGGACTTTGCCAAGGCAAAGATGCTTTAAAATAAGTACTTTAGCCAGGCAAATGGATACCATACAAAATACTTATTATTATTATTCTTATTATTATTAAAGAAACTATACAGATTAAAGACAACCAATCTCTATGTATACGTAGAGAACAAGAGACATGCATTTTATCTTTCTTTTCTTCATCTTCCTCCTCACATGAGCATACTGCCCATCTGTTAGTCTCTCTCCTTATGCTTTTACCCATCCGTGCATCTAGCCATGTGTTCTTGAAACCATCCACCCATCTTCCAACATTTTGTAAGTTCCCTGTGAGTTAATTCAGTCTGGGTGAATGACAGCTTCCATCTTTGTCTTCTATTTCTCAGATCCGGGAGTTGCTTCAGATAGGCCGCAATCCTGGAGAAATAGACAAGGAAATTTCAGCCTGGAGTGATCACCCTGAAGCTTGGAACACTTAAGCAAGTATGGATATTCAATAGGCCATCCTGTGCAGATAGGGAAGCTTGGAATTTTTAACTGATTGTGATTCAGGTGTTTCTAATGGTTTAGTCTCACGTCAATCTCTCCCTCTTAAGTTTTTTTGAAAGTATTGTTTGTAGTTTTTGGACATAATTTGTCCCTATTAGAATAGTTATATTCTTTAAATTGAGGCCTTATATCTTTTGAGGAACAGGGTATAGATACAAATAAATAATATATAATAGACGTATATAGTTATACATATAAACGATATATATAAATATAGTTTATATCTGTATCAGACTCTCCTTTCATTCGGTAGACATTTATTGAGTGGCTCAATGTGTAAAGCATTATGGTAAGTGTTGTAAGGGATACAAAGATGAATAATACACTACTGCTGCTCTAAGGCATCTTAAGTCAGCATAGAAATATTTGTCAAAAATTCATTTGTAAGCCATAATTTGGAGGTTTGTAGTCAATATTACATATAGCCCATAGCCTAGCTCATGAAAATCTGTCGAAGTATTAGGTTGAACTATATGAAATTGCCAATGTTTGACCATTTTATTCTACAAAATGGCAACTTAAAATATTTCAACCTAGTATATGTAAAGCAATGTACTTTACTGAAGTTAAAACCAAGAGTAACTAGTGACCATAAATTATGATGATTATTTGGGGAAAATGTGTCCAGAAATCTATTTCTTTTTATTGAAGAAATAGGAATGAAACAATGAACCCCTTTCTCGATGGATGTTCCCATTTTGGGGGACAGTTGAAAAAGGGGTTTGCCTAACTGCTTGCCTGGGGTAAGAATCCCCATAAAGAGGATAAAGTAGAGGGAATGCAAAAGAGGACAGAGAAGAGGAGGTAAAAGTGGTTCAGGGAGGGCTGGGATCTCCTGCTGGTGTAACTGGTGATGCGCTGTGATTGGATTGTCACTACTGCCATCTCTTGTACCAGAACTGCATTGTGACAGCTATGATTCTCACTGGCAGAATGGATGCCCATGCACTGTTTCTTAAGTCCTGCAAAGCTAAGTGACAGGGTCTTCTGCTAATGCAGCCATGAAATAATCAAATCCAGTAAAACCCACGATGGTGTAGCCCACAACAGTACAAGTGTGGATATAAAGTGACTGGCAGCTATCACCCAGTCTGCTCCATTTACAAATGGAAGTGGAATGCAGTTCGCATTTTCTCTTGGGGAAGGTGGGGCTATGTGGGAGGAGGTAAGGCCAGGCAGGGCAAGCTAGGTAAGCCTACCTTGAGATGTTGGGATGCAGAGGGAGAGTCTCTGCATCATTGATATTCTCCCCATCCCAGACTCTCTGGATGGAGCTGATAAAGATGAGCATTTCTAGAATACTGCCACTGTCTGGGGAGTATCATTGGGGTTAAAGCTGGAGAAACAATCGCCACTGTTGACCACAAGTTGTGCAGGGACAGAACGAACTTTAGGTGTACAGCTAGAACCTCAGAGCTTTCCAGCTAGCTGGCTGGGTGGGCTTGCTTCAGTCATTACCTTAATCTTATGAAAACACCAGCCTGCATTTTGGTGATGAAAACTTTTGGACCAAGTTATCACATCAGGAGGCATTTTGCTGAATCTCCATAATGGGTTTATCCTCAGAAAGGGTTGAAATGGCAGAAGAAAGCAATAACGTGGCCTCCACTCACTTCCACCTTCCAGATACTGCACCGGTTTATTGAATGGGTCAAACCAAAACCACATCTAGAACTCCAGGTGTTTGTCAAAACTGTGCTTTTTAGCTTTTCAGGCTTTGCAGTAAAGGAAGACACACAAAGAGGAGGGTGGAATGGATGTTGAATGCCTACTCATAGTATCTACCAGAGTGATTTCAATTTTATAAGGATTTTTAATCCTAGCAACCTCTCCCCTACTTAGGACCACGACTCTTATCAGTTCTTTTGCAACTCATTTCTGGTAAGAAAAGGTGGCAGAGATGGGAGCTGACAATGAGTTTTCAGATATATGCAAAAAACTGAAGATTCGTTTATAACTCAGAGGAAAACTTAGACTCAGTCTTCTAAGCACTTTTTCTTCCAAGCAGGACTAGACGGTGGTTCTGGGGAGTGGTGTGGGAAGGGAGCAGGACTGGGCTGCCACCTGGGACTCCAGGGTTGGTCAGGGGTAGGAAGGGAGAAGTCTGAGGATTTAGATTTTCCCTTTCTCTCTTTTTCCCGTTGCCACATCAGTCTGTAGTTGGCTGCGAGATGATGATTGAAGAGAAGAACTCACACTGGGGATGGGCCTGAGTTTTATTTCCTATTTGTTATGTAGCACTGAAAAAGTTTGAAAATTCTTTTTCTAGGGTTGAAAATGCTTTATTTTATTTTAATTTAATTTATTTTATTTTTTGAAGTTCCAGAGTACATGTGTGGGATGTGCAGGTTTGTTACATAGGTAAACGTGTGCCGTTGTGGTTTGCTGCACCTATCAACTCATCACCAGGGTATTAAGCCCAGAATACATTAACTCTTTTACGAGAGTAAAAATGATAAACAGAGTAACTGTAAACAGTGAAGACGAAACTTCAGTTGCTGTCTCGGCTGGGCTGGGTTCTCTGTGCTTTCACACATGACTTGTTTTTTCCTGTTCATTGCACAGTTCTTTATCACTTGGTAGACTAAAATCTTAGCCATCTTCAGTTTTTGACTGAGACTTTTCTTTTGGTAACTGATTTATTTGAGGAGAATGAAATACCAAGTTTCTTCATTTTCTCCTAACGATTTTTCAGTATGCCTCCTCACATCTGCTTCCCACTAGCTTCTTTGGGTGATGGTGTAGAACCTAGGACATAATCATAAGCCAATTCGTGGTTCCTGAGTCCTTTCTTCAATTTGGAATCACGTGGATTTGGAATCTTAACTGATTTACAGGCCAAAGTTATTCTTGAGGCTCTTCAGATGAAATATAGCCTGTTTAGAGAATGGATGAATTTATAAAAATTGGGGCTTGCAGAGGATACATAGGTGTAGCCTTTGTTCTGTGTGAAGGGTCACATCTTCCAGGAAGCTTTTCCCATCCTCCTCCCCCAGATAGGTTGATCCTCCTTCTTTTGTACCCTCTTCCCCACTGAGCTCTGTACATTTTGCTCTTGGGTATCTGTAACACATTATCTTCTTAGTGTCTTAACAGCTCTGCCTTCTTTCCACTACCCTGCAAGCCCCTTAAGAACTGGGGCCTTGTTTTATTCATCTTTGTTGGATATAGAGTGTCTAACAAAATCCTTGCGTATAGTAGATGCTTAGGGAATAATTTTTGAGTGATTGAATAAATGGTAGCCCTGTTAGGGAGATATTAAAAATAATGAATTTATTGTTTTTATACAAATGAAGGCCGGGTGTGGTGGCTCATGCTTGTAATCTCAGCACTTTGGGAGGCTGAGGCAGGTGGATCATTTGAGGCCAGGAGTTTGAGACCAGCCTGGCCAACGTAGCGAGACCCTGTCTCTACTATAAAAATACAAAAATTAGCCAGGCATGGTGGCACATGCCTGTAATCCCAGCTACTCGGGAGGCTGAAGCAGGAGAATAGTTTTAACCTGGGAGGTGGAGGTTGCAATGAGCGGAGATTGCACCACTGCACTCTAGCCTGGGCGACAAAGTGAGAGACTCTGTCTCAAAAGAGAGAGAGAGAGAGAGAGAGAGAGAGAGAGAGAGAAAAAGATACACGCTTATCATAAAATCCCAGAAAAACAAAAATAAATACAAAATAAAAGGGGTAGATAACCACAAATTCCACTGTCCAGAAATAACCATTGTCAAAATTGGTTACGTTCACATTTCCAGATTTCAAAACAAAAGTGATGCTGACTTATATAGTGATGATATCTAGACTAGACTAGTGGGAGTAAATAAAACTATAAACTTATTACAGACTCAAAAATACCTTGAATACTTTTGAATTCTTAGGCATACTAGTATATAAACTCCCAAATTTTTGTAACAGGATCTCTTGCTGAGAAAATCAGCGTGTGGACTGAAAATAAAGATAATATATTTTTCTTAGATATTGGAATTACTAATATGTTTATAGTTATTTTGTACTGATGACCATGTGTTGGAACTCATTTAAATGCTACATTTCTTAATATTGAAGAATTAAGAAGTTTTTAAAAATTAGTCTACCCTTTAAAAAAACCCAGCCATTTTTCATATAAGGAGCAATATTAGTAGAGAGTTATAAAGGATGGTAATTTTTTATGTATCATTCATTCATTCAACTCAACCTAGACTGAGTGTGATGGTTAATACTGAGTGTCAACTTGATTGGATTGAAGGATGCAATATTGATCCCGGTTATGTCTCTAAGGGTGTTGCCAAAGGAGATTAACATTTGAGTCAGTGGCAGACCCACCCTTAATCGGATGGGCACCATCTAATCAGACACCAGTGAATATAAAGCAGGCAGAAAAATGTGAAGGGATGAGATGGGCCTAGCTTCCCAGCCACATCTTTCTCCAGTGCTGGATGCTTCCTACCCTCTATCAGACTCCAAGTTCTTCAGTTTTGGGACTCGCACTGGCTCTCCTTGCTCCTCAGCCTGCAGAGAGCCTATTGTGGGACCTTGTGATCGTAAATAAACTCCCCTTTGTATGTGTATTATATTAGTTCTGTCCCTCTAAGAGAGCCCTGACTAATACACTGAGTATCTTCTATATTCCAGGCATTGTTGTAGGGGATACACTTGCAAATAAATTTTGACTCTTGAATATATTATTTTCCTTTATTCATCCATAGGAAGTCTACATTACTTTACTTTGGAATATTTTATTGAGAAGGGAGATTATAAAGCTGCCTTAACTCTGAGGTGACCAGATATCCTGGAGTGATAGGATCACAGCTAGGTAACATCATTTTTCCTCAAGAGGTTGACTCTCACTCATGTTTGTGGCTGTGCACTAGACCACATACCTCTCAAGCACTATACTTTTGGCTGATTTTGGCCTAAGGTTTCATCAGAGGTTCTGATTACATT
Organism: Chlorocebus sabaeus; assembly: GCF_047675955.1. Lineage (NCBI taxonomy): Eukaryota > Metazoa > Chordata > Mammalia > Primates > Cercopithecidae > Chlorocebus > Chlorocebus sabaeus. Next base: position 35,075,348 of record NC_132910.1, read on the forward strand.
CTAATTTAGTGATTTTTCTACCATTTTAGTAAATATTTCTTAGAAGCTTAGAACCCCGTCTACCCTCTAAGATGCAGTGTGGCATAGTGCCAGAAAAAGAACCTAGTGAGGAATCAGATCTGGCTTTTCAAGAGTAGATCCAACAAACATTTCTTAGGATCTGTCATGCGCCAGACATGGAATTCAGCACTTTTGCATACATGTCCTTTTAAAATCCTCACAATAACCCTGAAGGTAGATATGATTATAATCATTTTACCGTTGGAGTTAGTCGCAGGTAAGGAGTATGTTTCTCTGGGTTTGAGTCCTAGTTTTATTATTTGTTGTGTAACTGTGTGACTTAAAGAAGTTTCCAAAGTTTCTCTTCTTCAGGTTTCTTAATTAGGCAACAGTATTAGCTTATAGGGTTTGGGGGACGATTAGATGAATTAAGCAAGTTAAGTATATAGAGTGGTATCTGACCCACAGGAAACGCTAAGCAAATATAAGCTGTTTTTGTCTGTGATCAAGCTGTTTGCAGGTGATGCTTGCTAGCTCTGCTACCTTGGGCAAATTATTAGCTTTTACTTATTTATTTATTTATGTATTTATTTATAGGCAGAGTCTTGCCCTGTCACCCAGGCTAGAGTGCAATGGTGTGATCTTGGCTCACTGCAACCTCTGCCTCCTGTGTTCAAATGATTCTCCTGCCCTAGCCTCCTGAGTAGCTGGAATTACAAGTGCCCACCACCACACCCAGTTAACTTTTGCATTTTTAGTAGAGACGGGGTTTCACCATGTTGGGCAGGCTGGTCTCAAACTCCTGACCTCATGACCCGCCTGCCTCAGCCTCCCAAAGTGCTGGGATTACAAGTGTGAGCCACCGTACCCATTCTATTAGCATTTTTGAATCTAAAGCATCATATTTTAAAAGCTTTATAGCATTGTTGTAAAACCAAAAAGAGTATACTTAGTGTGAAACTAAACAGTGATGCATTACGTAATTATACAGGATTAGGGTTAAGTTTTTGATTATTTAGCATATCCTTGTTACTAATCCCAGTATCTAGTTTTTCTTAAAAATTCTATCCAAATATTCTAGGAAAGGAGACAAGGGCTCAAAGACTCACTCATTTTTTCCTATCTTGAATCGTCCAAGCTCCTTTTTGCTAAGGTCTCAAAAAATGCAATTTCAGTTTTATCTTTTGACTTCTAATACATGTTATAAATTTTGACCAGGGAATAGGAAAGGCTTTATGAGTGGATAAGATATGTAATAACTATTTTTTTAATAATAACTTTAGTTCAGTAGTTCTTTGGGATGTATTATAATAACTACCTACATCTGATAATTAGCACACTTTTCTTTTTTTTTTTTTTTTTTTTTGAGACGGAGTCTCGCTCTGTTGCCCAGGCTGGAGCGCAGTGGCCGGATCTCAGCTCACTGCAAGCTCCGCCTCCCGGGTTCCGGTCATTCTCCTGCCTCAGCCTCCCGAGTAGCTGGGACTACAGGCGCCCGCCACCTCGCCCGGCTAGTTTTTTGTATTTTTTAGTAGAGATGGAGTTTCACCCTGTTAGCCAGGATGGTCTCGATCTCCTGACCTCGTGATCCGCCCGCCTCAGCCTCCCAAAGTGCTGGGATTACAGGCTTGAGCCACCGTAGCACACTTTTCAAAAAGCTTTCATTTCCTTTACAACAACCTTCTAAGGCATGTGGGCGTGGGTTGTCATGCTCACTTTACAGATAAGAGAGCTGTGATCCTGAACTATAAGTTAACTGCCTAAGATTTCATCTAGGAAAGTAATGTTAGAATTGTTCTCCTATCTCATAATCCATAATACTATATATATCATTGTTCAGCAAAAGAATGTCAATTTCTGGGCTGTGTTTTGATTTTTGTGCAAAAGTAATGTTTAACATAATTCTCACTATAACCCTACATGGTAGACAGTGCCTCCATTTTATAGATGTGAAACTGAGCCCAAAACTTGCATCACTGCAATGCAGTTCTGATGCTAACTGCCCAGAGCTGGTGCAGATTTCACAGGTTAAGAGCACAGTACCTGATAAGACTGCCTTCACTTTAGATGGCAGCTGCAAATTTTGGGGTCCTTTGGCCATTTGTGCTTTTGATCAACTGGCTCCAAATTCGGGGGTTCCCATGACCCTTTCAGGTGTAATAATTCACTAGAACAACTCATAGAACTCAGAATAGCATTGTACTTACAGTTTTATTATGAAGGATACACACAGGGCTAGGTCTAGAAGGGTCCTGGACAAAGAGCTTCCATGTGGAATCAGGACAGATCACTCTCCCAGCACATTGATGTGTTTACCAACCAGAAAGCTTCAGTTTCCACAGTTTTTATTGGAGTTTCATTGATTGAATTATTGGCCCTGTGGTTGGACTCAGTCTCTAATCCCTAGAGATTGGGCTGATAGCACCTGGCTCAAAGCCTCAACCTCTACTCACATGGTTAGTCTTTCTGGCATGATCAGCCCCTTTCCTGAGTCATCACCTTAGCATAAACTCAGGGGTGGTCCAAGGACACAACATGAATACCGCAGACTCTCCTACCACTTAGGAAACCCTAAGAAGCTCTCTTCCAGGTATCTGGGACAAAGACAAATTCTTTACTATGTAGCAATACTTTAAATAGGACAAGAATCAGCAAATATTTGTTAAATGAAGTCTGGAGGAATGAATGAGAAAATGAAATGTATTTGATGGGTTTTCTGAGGGATTTGAACCAGGTCTTATATGATCTTTTCTAGGGTAATGCTCTTTGGAGCTTCTGAAAGTTTCATCCTACAAAGTGTCCTGAATCTGCCAGTCTAAATCCACATGCTGACAGGGGTCACGCATCTTGGATTCAGGATCTTGGCCCTTGAGCCAGGTGTGGTAGAGATGGTGGTGATGATGTTTCTTCAGAGTGCATTATACTTTTCATGTGCCGCACTATTACCGCAGGATATTCATTTATTTAACAAATATGTAATGAATGCCTGCAATACTCTAGGCACTGCTCCAGGTGCTGGGGATAGGGTGGTGAACAAAATAGACAAAACCTCCTGCCTTTTTGAAGCTTTTATTCTAGTGAGGAGAGATGGACAATAAACAAACACCTAATGATATGCTAGTCAGGTGGTGATGAATGCTTTGGAGAAAAATAAATGGAATGCCCAGAGACTGTCGCTGCTCCTCCGCAGGCTGGGCAGGTGAGCCCTGGACAAACATCCAACTCTGGGGCAAAGTTTATAATTTGTTGTTGCTGCTGCATGCCCTCGAGGTTAGAAAAAAGTCTGTCCCTGAATGTTTTAGTGAGTCTGCCTGGCCTTTTGATTCTGCAGTGATTAAATGCCAGGCCACTGGGAATTAGTTTTATTCTAATTCAAGGTTAAACGTAGAAAAGACCTCCCTCTTCTCCATCTGTCAAAATTCAGCTATGGATCTTTCAAGGGTGTCAGCCCCTCTTTGAAGCCTCCTCTGACCTACCCCTACCCCAATTGCATTTAATTCCTCCTTTCCCCGCTTTTACAGCATTTAACTTACAGCTCTGTTGTATCACATTTCATTCTGTTTTATGTGAAATTACATGCTTCTGTGATCTGTTTTTCCAACACAATTTGTAATTTTCTTGGAGGCAAGGAGGTTCTTTTTCACTCTGTTCTCACTGTATTCATCTCCTCCCCCTATTCCAAAGAACTTTAAAATGCCTGGAACACAGTAGCTGTTCAATTAACTATTGACTGAAAGAAAGACATCTTTATTTACTTATTTTTTTAATTTTTATTATACTTTAAGTTCTAGGGTACATGAGCATAACGTGCAGGTTTGTTACATATGTATACTTGTGCCATCTTGCTGTGCTGCACCCATCAACTCGTCATTTACATCAGGTATAACTCCCAATGCAATCCTGCCGCCCTTCCCCCTCCCCATGATAGGCCCGGGTGTGTGATGTTCCCCTTCCCGAGTCCAAGTGATCTCATTGTTCAGTTCCCACCTATGAGTGAGAACATGCGGTGTTTGGTTTTCTGTTCTTGTGATAGTTTGCTAAGAATGATGGTTTCCAGCTGCGTCCATGCCCCTACAAAGGACACAAACTCATCCTTTTTTATGGCTGCATAGTATTCCATGGTGTATATGTGCCACATTTTCTTAATCCAGTCTGTCACTGATGGACATTTGGGTTGATTCCAAGTCTTTGCTATTGTGAATAGTGCCACAATAAACATACGTGTGCATGTGAAGAAAGACATCTTAAAGCATTCTTACCAGTGCTGATATCTGACTTGCAATGTGTAAGTTTCTTATCTTATTTCCACTACTTTCTTAGATGAATGGAGTTTTCACTAGTTTCCTTAGGACAGTAGTTGTGACTATTTCTTAGGAAAGCGTATCAAATTTCAGACTTCTGAATGAAGTGACAACAGGCACTGGGAACAACAACAATACATATATCCTTATTGTTTCTTTTCTGATTGCAAAGAAATACATAATCACTGTAGAAAGTTTAGAAAGTATAAATAAGCATAAAGTAAATAAAAATCACTTTCATTCAAGTATTCATTTAAAAGATATCTACTGAGCTATTACTATTTACTCTCTAGGCACATGCAACACACTGGAAATACAACAGTAAATAAAATAGGCCAAGCCTTGCTTTCAGAAGTAGTGATAAATTAAACATATAATTATAACTTACACAGTTAATGAATTACAATTTTCATAATTCTTCCACATGAAGATAGTTCATGCTAAGATTTTGTTGTATATTTATCCAGTCTATTCATTAAAGCAGTATATTCATAACATTAAAAAAAATGAGATGAAGTGGGGCACACCTGTAATCCCAGCTACTCAAGAACTGGAGGCAGGAGAATCACTTGAGCCTGGGAGGTGGAGGTTGTGGTGAGCCGAAACCACGCCACTGCTCTAGTCTGGGCGAGAGAGTGAGACCTTGTCTCAAACAAAACAAAACAAAACAAAACAAAACAAAACGCGATGATATTGCAAGACTGTTTTCTAACCTGCCTCTTTAACCTAATGTATTATGAATACTTGCTCTATTGTCCAGGCTGGAGTGCAGTGGCATAATCTTAGCTCACTATAACCTCTGCCTCCTGGGTTCAAGTGCTTCTCCTGCCTCAGCCTCCTGAGTAGTTGGGATTACAGGTGCCCACCACCACGCCCAGTTAATTTTTGTATTTTTAGTAGAGACAGGGTTTCACCATGTTGGCCAGGCTGGTCTCGAACTCCTGACCTCAGGTGATCTGCCCGCTTTGCCTCCCAAAGTGCTGGGACTACAGGCGTAAGCCACTGCGCCCTGCCTACAATATTGTTTAAAATAGCCAATAACATTTTGTTTAGTGATGTTCCAAACTTTCTGTGATACATTAATCATTTACTTAGAACAAATGACTGGAATTGGAATTTTTCTATCAAAGGGTCTGCAAAAATGTAAAGATTTTGATGGATATGGCTAAAATGCCCCTCTGCTCTGCCTGATCACTGCCAGTTTACATTTCTGTTGTCAGTGTATGACAGGACTGGTATCAGCAATTTTTTTCATTTAAAAATGAATTAACCTTGTTGTGCGTTTTTGTTCGTGAGTGTGTGATCATTTGTTACGCATTGATCTCTAATGAGATCTGCTCCAAAGTAGATAATGAATGAAATTATATATCAGTGTTAGGCCAGAGAAGTATTTTGCTAAGGTGGATGTCAGGACTTTTGGATGGTTTCAGCCCTTACACCACAAAGCAAGGGAATGACAAATCCAGGCCCTATTCTTTATGTCTATGTTAATAGGTTCTTCATTTTGGCCATCGTCTTTCCATCACATGAAGAAAGGGCATTTAAGAAAAATCTCAGGCTGAGAACACAGAAACAAAGAAAGAGCTAGGGCAAATGGTACCAGTGTCACTAAGGAGATTGCAAAGGAGAAGCACACCAGGTACGCATGAGAAAGGCTGTAAGGAGAAGTGTCAGTGTGAGGATGGTGTCAGTGTGACACTTGACTTATAAAGTGCTAGAACATCACTACTTTATATTAATATTATGGTCTAGGCACTAAAGATATTCTATTTTTCTTTCTAAAACCTGCCAATTTTTTTTTTTTCCACATACAAAATGAAAGTGGTATCAGACAGGGCGCAGGCTTGTGAGGGTTCTGTGCTGTGGAGGGGAAGGCGAGATCAGCTGGGAAGCAGTGCTAGAATGCCGGTCAGTCGCCTTGTGTTCTTTTTTGATTTTACTACTGCCTACCTCTGTGACCTTGGGCAAGTTCCTCAGCCTCTGAGGACTTCAGTCTCCTTGTTGTTAAAGTGAGGGGTTTTAACAAAAGGGGTCTTATGTTTCTTCTGTTTTTAAGTATTCTCTGATCCTCTGTCCCCTAAACCAAAGCTCACACAGGTTCAGATTAAGGAACCTCTTATTCCCTCTCCTCCAATATGGGGAATGACATGTGACGGCAGCAGTTTTTAAGGCTGTCATCTCTCCTATGATCTTCTCTTTTGAGTTTTATCAGAAAGAGAAGATTTTGGGATTTGTAGCGTAATTTACTGCTCACAAATGACAATTTCTTCTTTATATTTCTGTCTTAAACTTTGTAGTTAACATCTACGTCTGACTTCATATTCATAATAATAATGCAAGACCAATCCTTTCTATCCTTCATTACTTTTTTCTCCATTCTTCTACTTTCTTAACTTCCTGTCTTACCTCATAAAATGCTGAACACTCTGCAATTTACTGAAACAGTTGTTCTATAGCAGACCAGTATGCTCCAATGACTCTCAGTATTGTATATCTTCATCAACCCTAGAAAGAAGGCTGTGTTTGTGTTTGCGTGTGTGTGCACGCACCTCCACGCAGAGTTGAGAAACATGAATTAGGAGGAGGAATGATTAGGTGGTTGGGCTTCAAAGAGAACATTTGTAGATTCTATCTGGAACACATTTTATTAAAATTGCAACAAACTTTATAAAATCAGATGTATGGTTCATTAAGAGAACATTACCTTACAATCATGATTAATTAGATTAAACTTATGAAAGTGTGTTATTTGTTCAAATCAAAAGGGTGGGGGAAGATGATGGATGATGAAAGAGTGTGATAAATGAAGAAAGCAGCTGAACTAAATTGAATGTGTATTCATCCGTTTTCACTTCATAACTAATGATAAATTGAGCATGTCACATTTAACAATACATATCTGGGCTTAAGCACACTGTTTCAGCTCCTGTTCACTAATGCCTTGTGATAGGTAGTTGAGACCAAAGAATTGAAATTTTAGTTCCTGGACTTTTGTCTGCCTGGTTCTTACCTTGGAAAATACAAAGGATACTTATTGACTGAATAAAGAAATTTATGAAATTGTTAAATCTTAAAAGTTGTACTTCCTCGGGTCATGCTTATGGTATTTAAAAGTAGGAGACTTATCTTACTTTCCAAGAAAAAGGATTTTTTTCCCTCCTTTGCAGGACTAATCCGGTGGTAGAGGTAGAAAGTACTCAGAATTGTGGAAATATTTTTCCTCTTTTTCTTTCTCAAATGTACCCATGTTTACCTTGGCAATTGATTGGAAGAAACACCCCAAAAGGCTCATTAGAGAGTCCGGGAAATTTGAAAGTGAGGGGTAAACATCAAACAGTTTACATCAGTTTCCTGAAATCTCAAGTTTTCCAATATTTCAAATCACATCGTAGTCTCTCAAGGACCATCTGAGATTTATGAAGCTGGTCCTAGGGTCAGGGAGAAAGTTTGTGGAAAATGTTTCCAATCACACTGAATTAGACAAATTTGCCACATAGAGTCTGGAATGGTTTATGAAAAGAATCCATTTTTTTGCTAGAAAAGTTCAAGAGAGTTACGATATAGGAACTGACACACAGGGAATCTTTCTCTGTTCTTTAGGTCTCACTGAGTTTGAATTAAAACAATGTGAAGTGAGTGGGTGTTTCTGAAAAGATTACACAACTTTTTGTTTTTCTGTTTCTGAGTTTTCTAAAAGGATTTCAGTAAGATTCTTTTGAGTTGTGGTGACTGTTTCTAATCAGTTTTGATGTTTTATCTAAATCTCATCTACAGGCTCTACCACAAAACTTGTTTAAGCATTTCCAGCTTGCGATTTTCAGTAATGATGAAGCTTTTAAGAGACCGACTCTCTTTCAGATACTTTTCAGACTCCCACACTTGGGCTATGTAGTAGAAGATATTTTTGGACAAGAATTACCCTACTCCTCAGAGCAAAGGAGGCATTCTGAAAGACAGATGAGACAAACTGTGGCCATGTAGGAGTTATGAAGGGATGGATGATGCTGTTGACAGGAGTAGTTATTCAGTGTTAGTTATAATACACCACTAGAAACAAAGTCTGTGGAGGTGGTTTTTAACCATAGTGGGTGGGAGAGGGAGTGGAATTTTCTTCCCTGGGGACATTTGGCAATGTCTGAAGACATTTTTGGCCGGATGTGGTGGATTGTGCCTGTAATCCCAGCACTTTGGGAGGCTGAGGCAGGTGGATCACTTGAGGTCAGGAGTTCGAGATCAGCCTGGTCAACATGGGGAAACACGGTCTCTACTAAAAATACAAAAATTAGCCGGGCATGGTGGCATGTGCCTATGATCCCAGCTACTCAAGAGGCTGAGGCAAGAGAATGGCTTGAACCAGGGAAGCAGAGGATGCAGTGAGCCGAGATCACGCCACTGCACTCCAGCCTGGGCTACAGGGCAAGACTGTGTCTCACACACACACAAAAAAAGACATTTTTGTTTATTATAACTTTTGGAGAGGGGTGTAGTGAGCAGGGATGCTGCTAAACATCCTGCAATGCACAAGATAAGCTTTCATAACAATAAATTACCTGAATCATCTAGTTTAAGATGTCACCAGAGATGAGGTTGAAAAATCTCATTTAGAATAAGGCATGAATTTAAAGAATGGCAAATGAGTCAACTTGGTGAGCAAGTGAAGATGAAATTTAAGGTGAGTGACAAGGCTGACATATATAAATAAGCCTAATTATATTCTTACAGTAGCACAACAAACACGTCAGTGAATACTATGCGAAATGAATCCTAAACTCAACAACTTGACTATAACAGTAATAACTTTAATTTAATATAAATTGGGTTGGTCTTGGATCCCAACCAAAATAATTTAATTCCTTAAATACCCAAATAATTTTGCTCTGCTTAAATCTTTTTAATAATGTGTTTTCTTAGAAGTTGGGTTATTAAATTTTAGTGAGTTTTTTTTATTTTAGGAGGTGTTATAATCTCTCCTTTTACACAGAGAGGAATTGGAAGGGTACGCTTTGATCTTACGATTAAACTGGGAACAGAACTGAAAGCAGAATTCAGTTTTCTTGAGTGTATTGCTTGATTCTCCAACTGAAACTGCCTCCCCTTTCTAGGTCAGGGCATTGCTCTCTCTCCTGGGAGGAGATGGTCTCTAGTAATGGCAAGTTGTGTTTGGAAAAGAACATCCTGAAGGTGAGGGAAGATGGTACAGCCTTGAGCCATGCTAAACTATTCAAAAGAGGAGCTTAGAGGAAGAAATTGTCACACTTGTCTGAGTTCTGACGTGAAAATACATTTCAGAGCCAAGACAATTCATCTGTTAGGCTTCCTGTTGGAAGAATATTTACTCAGCTGTGGGAAGAGAGTTTCAGTGAACATCCAAGATAATGAAAGTTTGATAATACTCAATATTGTGGAAATAACCCTGAATCGAATAGGTGCTTAGTGTCAGAATGTGAGACGATAAAGAATCTTGAAGAAGCTTCCTGGGGAGCAGAAAGCAACAGGATCTGTAACAGCACAGTGTTTTTTGTTTTTTGTTTTTTTTTTTACAAGTTTTTATTTCACTGGGAGACAGGGTCCTGTTTTGGCAGGAGGAAGAAAAAACATGCTCATTTCACCTATTTTTGTTTCAACTCATTTTTGAAAACATTGTGATAAAATATATACGACATAAAATTTATTATTTTAACCATTTTAAGTGCACAATTTAGTGGCCTCAAGTACATTTACAATGTTGTGTAACCATCACCACTATCTGTTTCCACAATTCTTTATCACCTGAAACAGAGCTTTGTAACCATTAAACAACAACTCCCCATTTTCCCTCCCCTCAGTCCCCAGCAGCCTCTGTTCTACTTTGTCACTATGAATTTGCCTATTCTAGATACTTACTATAAGTGGAATCATACATTATTTGCCATTTTGTGTCTGGCTACAGTTCACTTTTGTGTTCTTAGTGTCTAGTTAATGCCAGGCACAAGAAAGGTACTTGAAAAATACATATGGAAAAAATGAAAGTCACAGTGGGAGGATGGGAGTAGCATATACCTTCAGGATTTAACATCTCACATTTAAAAAATTTATTAATAACAATGATAAAGCCCTGCATTTGAACAACACTTGATGGTTTTTCAAAGAGCTTTGAGATTGCATTTCACTCGGCACTTTATTATTTTGGAAAAGAAAGTCACTCTTTTAAGGATAGACTTAAGTAAAACCTGTATCTACCCCCTGTTAATACTTTAGATTTTTCTGGCTTATTAATACTTGTACTTAGAAACATTTTAATTTACTACCATTGGGAACAACTGCTGTGATAACGCTGGCCTAAGGGAGTGAATGAAATCGATGCTTCATAATCAATTATTGATAAGATTAAGGCCCACCTCTCCTGAGAAGGAAATTGTAGCTCTGAGATATTAAGTGGATTCTTTCAAGATCCCACAGGAAATCAGGAGCAGAGCCAGAATTAGAATTCACAGCCTCCAGGTCCCCAAGGCTCCATTGCACTGAGCTGCCCACTAAACACAAACTTTCCTTTCCCCCGTGTCTATTCCCAGTGACCTCTACTGGTGCTTACAAAGCATGAAGAAAAAGGAACTGTTCTTCCATGAATTCTTCTACCAGCGCAAACATTGCAAATTGTTTTCTTTTGGGGTCAAAGCTTTGCCACCTGCCATTTCGGGCTCAGAGGAAGGCTGAAATACATCATTTGAGGGGTTATACACTCGAGGTCACCCGTTGCTGACTAGTCCTGACTTCCCTTGGGGTTCGCTTCTCTCTCCTGCCTGCCATCGTCTCCAGCATCCCTGTCCTCCTGGTGAGCTCCAGGTGCCTTGAGGAGAACAGAGGGGATATTTTGCTCCAATTACAGATGCTGTAGAAAGGAAAGGTGAAGCAATTAAACTAATGCCCTCTTCATTGCCAACTTTATTTGTCCCTGTTTCTACGATCCCATTTTTCCCCCTTTTTTGTGCAGTCTGTGGTTTGACACTCATTGCACTTCCCCTCTGATATTGTCTCATAAAACTCTCTGTCAGTAATATAATTGCCTGTCCAGCTTTCCAGGTTATGTGTTTTTTTTTTCCCCTAAAGCACATCGGTAGAGAAAGCATTTAAGCTTGACACAGTGACTTTCCTGGGCTAAGTTCCGTCCTTTTATCGCAGAAAGGCTTTCAAGTATGCACTATAGTGCACTTACTTTTTTCTTAATATAACTTCCATCCCACCTTCCTCGTCTGCTTGCCAAAGAAGGAAAATAGACTTGTCCTCTTGGAATAATCAAATGAGATGGTGATAGGAAAAATAGGTCAGGAAACAGTACGTAGCTAATTTACTGGGGACAATACATTTCTTACAATCCAATTTTTTTAAATTGACGGACTTGAAAAAAAAGTTCTAACAGTGGTAGTGATATTTCAGTGATAAGATTTAGGTTTTATTAGGGATGTTCATTTGGAATTGCAATGGAGAAGGGAGAGGGAGGACAGAAAAGTGAGTGAAGTCGTGTTAGCCAGGGTAGAGCAATATTTTTTCTGATATATAAATGTAAATCTTTATTATATGCCATTAGAGTTTCATATATGCTACTAGAATTTAGGGATAACATGTTGATTGTCTGGTCCTTCTTGTCTTACTTTGGGTCCCAACGGCAACCCCCTTTTATTTCTTGGGACTCACATGAGAGAATACTGCATCAACTATACTCTGCAAAATCCTAATTCAGAATTGTGTCTTTTCCAGTCTTTATTCTCCCTGCTACTATCTGGGTTCTGACACCCACTGGATCCCTTTTAAGAGCAGTGGTTCCCAAACTAGGCTCGTCTTCAGAATCAGCTCAAGAGTAACAAAAACACACGCGCGCACGCACACACACACACACTGCTAGCATCCTGCCTACATACTTACAAACACATACACAGATTCTTCAAGTCTACCTTGTTGATTTTGACTCATTTGGTCTTGGGTGGGGCTTAAGAAACCAGATATACAAACCATTTTTCCTGGTTATTCTAATGATTTAGAAATATCTTCCTTATTAACAATTTTTTAAATTGTCTTTCCTGACAACAATGTGTCCCCATCCCAGTTTATCATCTTCCAGGGTTATTGTCCTTAAAATGATCAAATCATAGTACCTGAATCTGGTGGAAGGCTAAAACAGGCTCTAAAACTTGTTATTCCTCTCCCTCACCTATAGGATAAAATTCGTACTTCTTGGTTTGGCATAGAAGCTCCTTTCCATTGCAATTTCTCCCCATTTCTCTGGCTTTTTCTCCTATTACTGTCCTTTATGTACCTTATATAATCTATCCACACTGAACTTCTCATTGGCCCCAATACATCTGCACATATTTGAATTCCAAACCTTTACACATGATGTTCTTTTTGCCTGGAGTATCCATCCCTCCCTCTCCTTCTTGACCTTGAGACAAGGCTTCCTTCAGAGGGTACCTCCTGCATGAAGCTTTCATTGATTGGGTCAGACACTGTTAGTTGCCTGTGGTTCGCAGGCACCTTCTTCTTGCCACTAAAACAACATTTGCCAGATAGTACAGTGATTTGTCTTCACTAGATTGTGTACTACTGGATGCCAAGGACTATCTTATACATACTGTTGTTTCCAAACCTATAACGATGTCGGGAAAATAATAGGTCTAAGAACTGTGTACAGAAATGAGTGGAAGAAAGAGCATTGCTTTTACAGAGTGATAATTAAGAGTCGGGACTGTGGTCCCAGATTAATCAATTTTTTTTTTTCTGTTTTAGAGTTGAGTTATCACTCTGTTTCCCAGGCTGGAGTGCGGTGGAGTAATCATAGCTCACTGCAGCCTCCTGGGCTCAAGCAATCCTCCCTGTTCAGCTTCCTGAGTAGCTGGGACTACAGGCACATTCCATCATGTCTGGGTATAGGTTTAGTTTTTGACTATGCCACTTATTAGCTGGGCAATTTGCCTAAATACTTACCCCTCTGTGCCTTGATTTTCTCATTTAGCATAGTTTTAGCTATTATTATCACTATTACTGTCAATTTACTATTTTTGAATGCTAGAGGAGGATTAAAGGGATATCGATAGAGGGTTTGGATAGAAATAATAGGATACAAGGTCCCTTTTTGTGACCTTGGGCAAATCACACCACTGCTATATAAAATAGTGGTTTAAAATACTGCATATTCTCACTTCTAAGAGGGAGCTAAAATGATAAGAACTTATAAACATAAAGAAGGAAACAACAATCAAGTCTCACTCTGTCACCTAGGCTGGAGTGCAGTGGGATGGACTCGGCTCACTGCAGCCTCCACTTCCTAGGTTCAGGTGATTCTCTTGCCTCAGCCTCCCAGGTGGCTGGGATTGCGGGCATGTGCTACCACGTCCGGCTAATTTTTGTATTTTTAGTGGAGACAGGGTTATGCCATGTTGGCCGGGCTGGTCTCGAACTCCTGACCTCAGGTGATCCTCCTGCTTTGGCCTCCAAAAGTTCTGGGATTACAGTCATGAACCACGATGCCTGAAAAAAAAAAAAAAAAAAAAAAAAGGAAACAACCAATCTCTGGGGCCTTCTTGAGGGTGGAGGATGGGAGGAGGGAGAAGAACAGAGAAGATAACTATTGGGTACTGGGCTTAATAACTGGGTGATGAAATAATCTGTACAACAAAGCCCCATGACATGAGTTTACCTATGTAACAAACCTTCACTTGTACCCCTGAACCTAAAATAAAAGTTTAAAAAATGGTGCTTGAAAACCCCAGAAATAACACTAGTACCATTTACTGGGCATTTCTCATGAGCCAGGCACTCTTTCAAGCACTTATACAAATTATCTCCTTTAGTTCTCATAACACCCATATGAGGCAGGTATCCTTATATCTCCCTTTTACTAGTGAGGAAATTGAGTCACTTGCCTGTGGTCACAAAGGTAGCAAGTATAGAGACAGGACTTGGATCAGGCCTAACTCCGAAATTGTAAGCACAACCAATGTTCAAAACTGCATCCCAAATAAGGTAACAATACATGTAAAAGAGTACATGCTTTCATTTACTGCTTGGTTTGGATGTAATATATGGAGAGGCAGAGTTTTTTTTTTTTTTGATTGGTATGATATTGCTCATATACACTTTTAAAAATTTATTTTTTATTTCAATAGTTTTGGGGGAACAGGTGATGTTTGGTTGCATGGAAAAATTCTTCAGTGGTGATTTTTGAGACTTTGGTGCACCCATCACCTGAGCAGTGTACAGTGTACTCCAGGTGTCATCTTTTATCCCTCAGCCCCTCCCACCCTTCCCCCTGAGTACTCAAAGTCTATTGTATCATTCTTATACCTTTGTGTCCTCATATCTTAGCTCCCGCTTATAAGTGAGAACATACAATGTTTGATTTTCCATTCCTGAGTTGCTTCACTTAGAATAATGGTCTCCAACCCCATCCAGATTGCTGCAAATGCCATTCTTTTGTACCTTTTTATAGCTTGGTAGTATTCCATTACACACACACACCACACACACACACATTTCCTTTATCCACTTGTTGATTGATGGCATTTAGGCTGGTTCCATAATTCGCATTTACATATTGTGCTTCTGTGAACATGCATGTGCAAGTGTCTTCTTCATATAATGAAAAGACTTCTTTTCCTCTGGGTAGATACCCATTAGTGGGATGTTGGATCAAACAGTAGTTCTACTTTTGGTTCTTTAAGTGAAGTTCTACTTTTGGTTCTCCATAGTGAAGAACCACCAGCAGTGTAAAAGTGTTCCCTTTTCACCACATCCACGCCAACATCTGTTACTTTTTTAAGTTACAACTATTCTTGCAGGAGTAAGGTGGTATCTCATTGTGGTTTTGATTTGCATTTCCCTGATAATTAGTGATGTTGAGCATTTTTTCATGTGTTTGTTGGCCATTTGTATATCTTCTTTTGAGAATTGTCTATTCATGTCCATTGAGAGGCAGGGCTTTGATTTGGATGTTGTTAATCAGTTCAGGCTGCAATAACAGAATGCCATAGACTGGATGGCTTAAACAACAAACATTGATTTCTCATGGTTCTGGAGGCTGGGAAGTCTTAAGATCAAGGTGCAGGCAGATCCAGTGTCTGATGAGGGCCCTCCTCCTGGCTGGCAGATGGCCATCTTCTCATATCTTCACATGGCAGAGAACACAGGGAAGATGTAAACTCTCTTGTCCCTCTTCTTTTTTCTATGTTTCACACTACACACCACACACCATGATTCTTTATTATGTCTCTTCTTACAGGGCACTAATTCCATTCACAAAGGCTCCACCCTCATGACCTACTCACCTTTCAAAGGCCCCACCTCCTAATACCATCCCTTGGAAATTAGGATTTCCACATATGAATTTTGGAGGGACACAAACATTCAGTCCATAACATATGTGAGAAACAGGAGAGGACAAAAATAAGATGAGAATATTACAGGGAAGTGCTTGGAGGGTGCCCGAAGTGGGGTGGCTGACACAGTGGGGAAATGGAAGCATATATGAAGAGCAAGGGCAAAAATCTTGTTTTCCACTTATTTATTGCTAGTGCTAGCCCTGTCCTATTCCCATTGCCCAGAAACTAGGTGGGAAATTGATAGTTTTATTCATGATGCCTTGTCTTCAGGATGTAAGATGGAAGAGCACCACTTGGCCCTGTCTTGCCCCTATTGATCTGTCCTGGAAAGACTGAAATAAAGAGGAAGAGGAAGAGGATGAGCTGGAATCATCATCTAAGAACTTGGATATTTCAACAAAGAGGTGTTCCCTCTCCAGGTTTGGGAAGAAAGCCCCTTGGTGGAGCTGGGAGTGATCTATCCTTTCCAGACTTCTTTCTTGATCTAATTTGAGAAATTTTCCTTTCCTCCCTCTTGCGCCTTCTTCATCCAGTGATACTGATACTCAGGAGTTTGAGGAGACAAACAACATATGTGCTTTAATTTATAGGGACTGCATCTGAGCCACTGACGGCTTGCACTTAGACTGGGTCTGCATGACACCAAAACACATAGTCAGGTCAGCACCTTGCTTAGGCTGGGCGAGGCAACTGGCTGATTGACTAGACTGGCACTTTTCATAATGCTACTTTGACGTTGTGTAGTAGAACAGTGATTCAAGTTTGAAAAAAAAAAAGGGAAGATGATCTCTTGAAGTATCTCATGGAGGAAAATTAAACGTATGGTGAAATAGAGAGCGTCCCAGGCTGGAGTCAGGAGCCAGGGTTTGTGTTCAGCCGCTGCCCTGATGAGTTGTGTGGTCCAGGGCAAGGGGAGCCTCTCTCTGGTTCTCAACCAGGAAATGAGCTGCCTTGTAGTCATCACATTTTATAGTTCCCTTTAAAATATATAGGTCAGATGATATATTAGTGGCTTCTTTCTTTAAAACAAAATTTCTCAGAAGTGTCAATTTTTTTTTTTTTTTTCTGAATTCCTCATTATTTATGCATTGGTACAGAAGCCCTGGAAGGTGGTTTTTTTTTTTTTTTTTTTTTTTTTTTGTGAGACAGAGTTTTGCTCTTGTCACCCAGCCTGGAGTGCAATGGCACAATCTCGGCTCACTGCAACCTCTGCCTCCTGGGTTCAAGTGATTCTCCCGCCTCAGCCTCCCAAGGGGCTGAGATTACAGATGCCTGCCACCATGTACATCTAATTTTTGTATTTTTAGTAGAGATGGGGTTTCACCGTGTTAGTCAGGCTGGTCTCGAACTCCTGAGCTCAGATGATCCGCCGGCCTCGGCCTCCCTAAGTGTTGGGATTACAGGCGTGAGCCACTGTAATCACTTTAAAAATCACCGGCCTGGAAGGTGTTTTTAAAGAATACCTTATTACAGAGGTAGTGCCCAAGCTCCTCTTGCTTTTCAAGGGAGCGTGGAAAAGGAAAGCCTTTCTTTTTTTCAGTTATTCATGGTCTGCAGCCCCAGACTGTGTCTCTGGTGCTGCTGGGAAATCCTCGATGCTCCTGCAGACTGCTGTCTCTCACCCCTCACCCAGACCCTTTAAAACCTCCCTCCTCTCTCGCTGAGGCTAATCTCTACTTGTTTTCTGACCCCTCCCTCTCTTTTGGGAAATTTAGTCTATTGGTTTTCCCCTGTTCTCTTCTGAGATTTTTTTTTTTTTTTTTTTTTTTTTTTTTTTTTTTTTTGAGACAGAGTCTTGCTCTGTTGTCTAAGCTGGAGTACAGTGGCATGGTCTAGGCTCACTGCAACCTTCACCTCCTGGGCTCAAGTGATCCTCCCGCCTCAGCCTCCCGAGTAGCTGGGATGACAGGTGTGCACCACAATGCCTGTCTAATTTTTTGTATTTTTTCGTAGAAATGGGGTTTCACCAGTGTTGCTAAGGCTGGTCTCGTACTCCTGGGCTCAAGCAATCCTTCCCCACGGGCCTCCCAAAGTGTTGGGATTACAGGCGGTGAGCCACCTCGTCTGGCCTCTTCTGAGTTTTTAACCTTTCTCTCTCTATTGGTTCCTTCCTATTCGTGTTTCAGCAGCTGCTCCTCCTCCTCCTTCTTCTAAAGCAGGAACTTCTCTAATTAAAAAAAAAAAAATTCACCTTGTAGCGTACACCCTAACTTCTACCCTCAGGTGTGAGCATAGATCTCACTGCTTTCGAAAGCATGCTCTTGTGCCGCTGACCTAGGTAAGGTGCCGCTCCTAGGTGCCTACTTAGCTTCCTGTATTTCCCCTCTCCTGGAAGGCACCACATAGCAGTGTAATTCAGTGTTGTCTGCCTCCCCGCTAGGCTGTGAGCTCTGTGAGCATGGGGATCTTGTCTCGTTACTTATTCTTTACTGTGTTCCCAGCTCCCAAAAGGGTATCTGACACACAGAGGAACTTTTAAAACACTTGTGAATGAATTAATACATGGATTAACTAAAGAGGAAGAGAGGCAGACTTTTCTCTAATAATACTCAAATGTTTTACCCTATGGTACTCTCTTGTCCTATCCCAGCTGCTGCGGGAATTATATTAGCTATATGCACATGATTGCGTTGACTAGGAACATATAATGGTGACTAATCAAGTGACATCAGGTGGGAGAAGAAGGCACTGTTAACTTTTTTCAGAAGGGAAATAGCCATTCTAGGTTGCAACCATCCTTTTATAAAAATAGGTCATGGCAAACACCCAAAGATCAAAAGATTTAGATTCAATCAATGCCCAGAAGTTGAGTGCCCTATCCAAAACCTTTTGAAGCAGATACCTTACCAATTTCACAGGTGATTTTCTTTGCTAGGATTTTTCTAGTGTTTCCCACTTCTGATTCGGTAGGGAATCTTGACAGTGATTGCTTACCTGAGACACTGTATGTTTCTCAGTAGACTCATACAGAGAAATACCCTATGAAGGTAAGGGATTTTCAGTGTGAGAATCATGTGTGGTTTTATTTATGGCTTTGATTCCTGGTGGCCCATTATTTTGCACTCATCATCCAATAAGGGATATTGAGAGGGAAAGTACATTCCCATTATAGTAATGTTAACAAAAATGTAAGTAACAGTGCCAACTTTTGTTGAATACTTGCAGTGTGCCAGGCACTGTTCAATGCTCTGTATTTGCGTTAACTCATTTGATCATTAAATCATTGGTATAATAATAGTTTGAGATAGAGACTATTATTATACCAATTTTATGGTTGAGGAGTTGAAGCAAAAGTGAAGTGGCTTTCTCCACGTCACACAGGTAGTAAGTGGTATAGTCCAGATTTGCACCCTGGGTGGGCAGGGCCACAGTCCCACTTGTAATCACTGCATTGTCCTGAGTTTCAGTGCAGGCAGTGGCTGAAGGCAGAGATTACAAACTTATCATGTAAAGTGCCTCAATTCTATATAAAATAATATTTTGAGACTCACATGTAGATTTTTAATTTGATCCTGGAGTTAAAAAAAACTATAAGGAAAATGGGAGATATAAGTGATAAATAGTAAATAGAGCTGTCTAATAAGTTGTATGACATTAAATCTCTGTCTCTCCAGAAGAGATACATTTTGAGTATTTGCTAAATTAGTATATTCTAGACAACTGAGCCTCATCTTTGGGCAGTTTGTTTTTTTTAAAACTTTTTATTGTGAAATAACTTTAGATCCACAGTAAGTTGCAAATAAATGTACAAGAAGGCTGTGTGCACTCTTTACTCAGAAACACCCAATGTGAATGTCTTACATAATTGTAGTACAATATGAGAACTAGGAAAGTGACACTGGAAAAATCTGCAGAGATTATTCTGATTTCTCCAGTTATACATGCACTCATTTGTGTGTGTGTGTGTGTGTAATGTGTTCAGTGTTATCACAGTTATAGCTTCATGTAGCCACCATCATTATCAAGATACTTAATTGTACTATTATGGTAAAAGTCCTTTCTGCTACTCCTTTATGGTCAAACTCTAATCCCTAATCTCTGGCAGCCACTAATCTGTTCTATGGCTTGTAATTATGTTATTTCACAGGTATTATGAGAATGAAATCATATAGTATGTCACATTTTAGGAATCTTTTTTTTTTTCCCTCAGTGTAATTCCCTGGAGATTCATTCAAGTTGCTGCCTATGTAAATTGCATGTTCCTTTTTATTGCTAAGTACTATATTCCATGGTACGTATGTAGAGTACCTCGGTTTGTTTTCACCATTTGTCTGTTGAAGGACATATGGGCAGTTTCCAGTTCTAGCTGTAATAAGTAAAGCTTCTGTGAACATTTGTGTACAGGGTTTTGTGTGAACAAAGATTTCCTTTTCTATGGGATAAATGCTGAAGACTGCAAGTGTTGGCTCATATAGTAATTACATGCTTAGCTTTGTCTTTTTGTTGTTGTTGTTTTTAAATAAACTGTGAAACTGTGACTGTGCCATTTTATATTCCCTTCATTAATGTATGAGTGATCCAGTTTCTCTGCAACCTTGTCAGCATTTGGTGTTGTTAGTGTTTTTAATTTTAGCCATTCTGAGAAATATTTAGTGATACGTCATTGTGGTTTTAATTTGCATCTTCCTGATTGCTGAACATCTTTTTATGTGTTTATTTGTCATCTGTATATCCTCTTCTATGGAATGTACCTTCCTATCTTTCGCCATTTTCTTTTTCTTTTCTTTCTTTTTTTTTTTTTTTTTTTTTTTTTTTTTTTTTCCGAGATGGAGTCTTGCTCTGTCACCTAGGCTGGAGTGCAGTGGCGCGATCTCAGCTCACTGCAACCTCTGCCTCCTGGGTTAAAGCGATTCTCCTGCCTCAGCCTGCAGAGCAGCTAGGATCACAGGCACGCGGCCATGCCTGTTGATTTTTTTTTGTATTTTTAATGGAGATGGGGTTTCACTATGTTGACCAGGCTGGTCTTGAACTTTTGACCTCAGGTGATCCACTCACCTTGGCCTCCCAAAGTACTGGGATTACAGGCGTGAACCACCATACCTGTCCTCTTTTCCTCATTTTCTAATTGGATTTTTTGAATTTTTTTACCTTTCATTTTAACTGGTTTTTCTTATGAATTCTTTTATATATTTTACAATATATAATACCTGTGGCTATGTGGTTTGTAAATATTTTCTTCCACTCTGTAGCTTATCTTTTCATCCTCTTCACATGGACTTTAAGAAAGCAAATGTTTTAAATTTTGATAATGTCAAATTCATCAATTTTTCAAAGCAAATTTATTTCTTGCAGTTCTAGGGGCTAGAAAATTTAAGATCAATATGCCTCTGGATTTGGTGTCTGGTGAGGGCTTCTTCTCTAACTCAGAGATGGTGCCTTCTTGCTGCATCTTCACGTGATGGAAGGGGCAAATAGGGTCCCTCAAACTTCTTATAGGGTACCAATTCCATTCATAAGGGCACCACCCTCCTGACCTAAATACTTCCTGAAAGTCTCACCTCTTAATACTATCACATTGAGGATTAAGTTCCAATATATAAATGATGGGGGCACATACACATTTAGACCACAGCAGTGGTTTTTGAAGCATTGGTCTATTTCTTCCAATTTGTTCAATTTATGAGAATAAAATTCATAGTACTTTTAATGACTTTTTAAAGTACCTTTAATGGCATCCTTTCAATGGCTACAGGGTTTCCATATTTTCTCTCTTCTCATTGAATATTCTTGACAACTGAGCAGCATTTTTAGGCCGCTCTTTTTCTTTTTTAAGAAAGAAAAATTTATTCTCTTCACATAGACCTTAGTTTGAAGTGGAAACTTGGTTTTTTAAATTAGTAAAAGGCAGCCCCTGGGATTAAAATAAGAGAGGAAGGATTGGGAATTTCAATTGTTGATTCCCCCACTTCATTTCCCCCTTCCTTTACAGAGTGCAAATTGAAAACCACTGCCACAGGACATGAATTACATGTCATTTTTACTGTAAGATTCAGACCAAGAGAACACTCACTGTTACTGAAACTATGCTAAGATTAGATTACTTTTCATGAAATGCTGCCAGACTTCAGGACGGTGTTGCAGCCCAGGATTATTGCTGTGAACAATTATCACTGTGCTTTATAAAGAGAAGAAAAAGGTGTAGATTTGATAGAATCTATACTGCCTGTACTAGACAGTTACTATAGAGCCTCGATGCCATCTGTAGCAATCTTTCCCCTTGCAAATATAATTGGATTATGGCTCAGTCAATTCCAGTGTCTGTGAAAGTTCAAAGCTTTTTCCTGCTTTTGGGTAATTTCTAAGGTTTATATTCTTACGGTCTGGATCTTGCATCAAAAAGTTATACTTGGCAGGGTGCGGTGGCTCACGCCTGTAATCCCAGCACTTTGGGAGGCTGAGGTGGGCGGATCAACTGAGGTGAGAAGTTCAAGATCAGCCTGGCCAACATGGCGAAACCCCATCTCTACTAAAAAAAAAAAAATACAAAAATTAGCTGGGCGTGGTTGCATGCGCCTGTGATCTCAGCTACTCAGGAGGCTGAGGCAGGAGAATCGCTTGAAGCCGGGAGGCAGGGGTTGCAGAGAGCTGAGATGGTTTCACTGCACTCCAGCCTGGGCGACAGTGAAACTCTGTCTCAAAACAAACAAACAAACAAAGTTATGCTCCATTCCTACTAACCTTTTTAAGAAAAATTGTTCAAGAATAGAAAACAAGGCAAAGAGTGGGCAGTATGTCCTTTTAATTTCCTATTGGAGTATTGTTTACAGGACCTCTCAGTGATCTATTTAATTATCAAGGTCAGGGGTTGACAAACTTTATCTGGAAGTGTCAGATAGTAAATATTTTCGCCTTACAGGCCATATAGTCTCTGTCACAATGACTCAACTCTACTGTCGTAGTGTGAGACCAGCCATAGGAAATGAGTGTGACTATGTTCCAATAAAGCTTTATTTATAAAAGTAGGTGGTTAGCCTGCAGGCCACAGTTTTGTGAACCCCTCAAAAAGAAATGTACCTTTTTAAATTTATGATTTGTTATGATTAAGAACCCTGTGAAATTTATGTTAGTGTTTGATTATTTTTCTAGTGAAAATGCAAATGTTATATATCCTAAGGTTATGCTTTTATTACCCTCTAGGATATTAACTATTATGTATTTTATCTTACAATCTTATTCTAACATTATCTTTTCCATGCCTAGAGGTGCCCAATTCCTTGAATGTTCCTAGAACCAGCTTCTCGTCCCGCTGGGTCCCTCATTCATAAGTTGGATAAGTCATTGACACGTTTTATGAGAATTAAAAAAAAAGACTTTTCTAAACAATAGTGTCACATCTTAAACATAAAATTTACCCATTTAAGTGGTCCTCCCTTCTACTCGTCATAAAGCATCACGTAACAGAAATTTAATAAGTTTTATCAGCATTTACTAAATATATACTTATAATTATAATATGATATATAACTATAATGCAATATATAATTTACATATAAACAGAAGATGTAATATTATATGTAAATTATATATTATATGATAATTGTACATTATATGTAAATTATAAATATAAATATATATTTATGTATAAATATATATTATATATAAAAGTATATATTATATACCTAGGATGAAATATAAATATATATTTAATATATTTACATTTAATTTTAATATTTTATTTTAATATATATTCATATTTTAACATATTTATATAAATATATAAAACTTTTTTCATATATTTTGGTAAAACATATATTTATATAAATATGTTTTTATATAGTTATATAAATATATTTTTCATATTTATATTTAATCCATCTGTAAATATAAATATATATTAAATATAAATATTTTATTTAATCCCAGCTTACATATTGTATATTTTTATAAGTATATAAAATATATATTTACATATTTTATCTTCATTTTATGTTTTATAAATATAGGTATACATATAAATATATATTTATAATTTACTTCATAGTAACCATCTATGTGGTATATATTATGTATAATGTATATGTAAATTATAAATATGTAAATATATATTTATATACAAATATTTATATATAAATATATATGTTATATGTAATATATAAATATATATGTATAAATAAATATATAGATGTATTTTTGAGACAGAGTGTCTCTCTGTTACCCAGGCTGGAGTGCAATGGTGAGATCACAGCTCACTGCAGCCTTGACCTCCTGGACTTGGTGATCCTCCTGCCTCAGCTTCTTGAGTAGCTGGGACCACAGATGCATGCCACCATAGTTGGTGAAGTTTTTAATGTTTTTATAGAGAAAGAGTCTTTCCATCCTGCCCAGGCTGGTCTCAAACTCCTGGCCTCAGGTGATCCTCCCACCTTGGCTTCCCAAAGTGCTGGCATTACAGGTGTGAACCACTGCACCCAGCCACCATTTACTAAATATTTAAGGAGATGTTACAAGATAGGTCATCACTGCAGAGCATGCGACCTCTTATTATCTGCCCATTTCCCCCTCCTTCCCTCTTTCTTCTATCTCTCTTTTTCATTTCCTCCTTCCTGGAATACTGATTCTCTTTCCACTTCCAAATATAAATTCGCTCTTTTCTGCAAAGATGCTCAATTTAACAAAGGCCTTCAAGCTAATGTGATCTTTTCTCTTTACAGAGCTGTGATGATATGTACATATATATACACACACACACACATATATTCTGCTACATATATATATTGTGCTACCTAAGGAAATTGTTTTGTGAAATAAACTTAATTAGTTTGGTTTTTTTTTTCATTTGTCTCTTTCGTAATAGAAATGTTTCAATGAACGGGTATTTGGAGAACACAGCCTTATTTGCAAATTTGATCACTCTAGCAAAGACTGAAGCTGTTTTTTTTTTTCTGTTATTTTTTCTTTTCTAAAATATTTTTTAGTATTTTTTGTTGTTACACAATGACTTACTTAACATTTTTTTCTGTTTCAATGGTGCCAAACAAATGATTTACATTTGTTACGTTCAGTGAGAAGAAGGTATATTC
Organism: Chlorocebus sabaeus; assembly: GCF_047675955.1. NCBI lineage: Eukaryota > Metazoa > Chordata > Mammalia > Primates > Cercopithecidae > Chlorocebus > Chlorocebus sabaeus. The sequence continues at coordinate 35,100,020 of NC_132910.1, forward strand.
TCTTCCATTTCTGGAATTCTTTTTTATGCACATATGAAAGTATTTGAAAGCATTCAAACTCTGCTTTAGTGAGTATCTTTAATCAGATAAAATATCAGATCTTTTTACAACCTTCCAATGATAATTCTCTAAGAAACATTATTCCAGGATAAGTAATTTCTAAAATGGTATTTTTATGCCCCAACAAGTTTGAAAGTCCTTAAATGTGTCCACTTGCATGAACACCAGCAGTGTAATGAAAACTCTAATGTAGTAATATTCTATATTAAGGAAAAGACCTTAATAAGACCAAGTCCTTAGTCCATAGATTTAGTTTAACAATACCTTCTTGGGCTCCTACCATGTGCCCAACATTAGGAACTGAAGTCAAAGCAGAATCTAGGAGGTAATGTCGGGACCTGGAAGATGTTTATTATCTTTTCTGGATTTTGATTTGCTTAATGAAAATACTCTATTTTGATAATTTCTAACAGTAGGATACCATTGTCATCTTCGATTAAGCCTGTATTTCTCAGGTATTCTTTCCAGTGCTTTTGGTGGTAGGAATAATGTAAATTTTTAAAAAGTAAAGAAAAAAGACATGATCCAGATATCAACGGAAGTCACCTTGTATATGAGATTTTTAAGGAAACACTTCCCAGTATTCTGTGAGAATCTCAGCAGTTGGTCAGAATTTCAGTAAATTCTTGTAAATCTACATTTTAACACTCACTTTTCACTCTAAGTTCCTGTTTTCCCTGAACTTTCAATATAATGAACATTTTATCTTGTATGTTTGTTTTCACATTTAACAAATTACAGATACAGATCTTGGCCCCCTTTCCTAGCTTTCTTCCAAAATAACTAACAGAACATTTTTGTTGATAGCAGAATTTAGGAAACGCTTTAAAATAATGGAGGGGTTTCCTAACTCAGAGGCATAAACAGCATACCATTAAGTATTACATATTCTGTTCTTTAAAATCTTCCAGCTATCTTGGTTAATTGGCTTCTATGTAGGCTCCAGCCACCTGACAGTTTACCCAGCCTTCCTTGTTTCCCTTTCTCCTTCCCTCTTCTCTCTCTTTTCTGTAGCCCTCCCATTCTGCCTATATTTACCTACAGAGGTGCTTGTCTCATTTCCCTAGCCAATCCTTAAACTCAAGGTCTTATCTTTATATGTAATCGATTTTAAAAATATTTCTTACTTAAAGACAAATTTTCTTCCTAAGAAGCACTTTAGTGACAAATGTTAAAATAACAGTCTTTTTTCCTTGTTTTATGTAAATCTTGATAAATTAAAATATCTGGCCAGGCGTGGTGGCTTACGCCTGTAATTCCAACACTTTGGGAAGTTGAGGCGGGTGGATCACAAGGTCAAGAGATTGAGACTATCCTGGCCAACAAGGTGAAACCCCGTCTCTACTAAAAATACAAAAATTAGCTGGTTGTGGTGATGCACACCTGTAGTCCCAGCTACTTTGGAGGCTGAGGCAGGAGAATCACTTGAACCTGGGAGAGGGAGGCTGCAGTGAGCCGAGATCGCACCACTGCACTCCAGCCTGGCTACAGAGCGAGACTTTATCTCAAAATAAATAAATAAATAAAAAATAAAAATAAAAAAAACTCTGTCATCTTTTCCTTCTTGTACCCACATTTCCCTTTTTGGCATTTCCAAAGTTGAAACCTCTGGCACACAGAATGCCAGGTGTAAGTCAATAGAGCATGGTGGAAACCATGAAAAGGAACAAGTGGAACATATAAATATTTTTAGTACTTAAATTGGGAAAAACATAAAAATATCCTGTATGATTTTTAGTATTGGCTACCATGTAGGTCATTGGCAAGTAAAATGATAATTCTAGCCCCAAAAGTTAGTGTAAGAAGGTTATTATTAGAATGTATGTATTTTTTGTATCTTTGAACAGAAGGTCCCAGGATTGTGAATCAATATATAGCAACATAAACTACGCGACCTTACCTTTTCCCTTTCCAAAACAGACCAACTCAGCCACCCTAAATGAAACCTTAGTTCTTTACTTTTAGGAACAAGAACATGATGAGATGAATAGATTTTTACTAAGTAGGTATTCTTCTGCATTATGTAAGCAGTAATTTTAAAGAATATAAAATAATTGTGCTTTCCATAATCATCAAAAAGTTGATTTGTAGGAGCCTGAAGTTTTAACACATGCAAGAAATGTTTATGCAGTTATTAGTTTGCTAAAAGAGTGATACCAACATCAACTCAACTGATAAGTTTTTAATTTAGCAAGCATTGTTCCTCTTCAATAAATTTACATAAAAAGTTGAAAAAAAAAAAACGTAGCGACAAACCTTTAGAATTCCACTTAGAGTGGGTCTGCTGGTGACAAATTCAGTTTTATTTGTCTGAAAATGTCTTTATTTTACTCTCATTTTTGAAAGACATTTTTGCAGTGTGTAGAATTCTAGACTGTAAGTTACTTCCTTTCAGAAGTTTGAAAATACCATTCCAATATTTCTGGCCCTCATTGTTTCTATTGAGAAGTCATCCATCAGTCTTGTTATGGCTCTGTAATTTTCTTTTTATCCTTGACTTTTATAGGCCTTCTTGAATCTGTAGCTTAATGTTTTCCATCAGTTTTAACTAGTTCTATCATATTTTCTTCAGCTATTGCTTTTTTACATTCTTTTTCTCCTTTCTGTGACTCCGTGCATATTCAAACTTTTCAGTGTTCTCTGTATCTCTTATTCCATCACATTTTAAAATCTTTTCATGTCTCTATACTTTAGTTCTTTTCTTCTGATTTTTTTCCAGTTAATTCTTTAATGTAATGTACTCTGCTTTTAAATCTATTTGTTAAGATTTTATTTTTGGTTATTATAATTTGTCTTAGTTTTAGAATTTCCATGTAGTTACTTTTTATAGTTCCAAGCTCTTTACCTACATTCTATATAGTTTCTTTTATCTTCTTGAATATAGTTTTCATAATTATGTTACAGTTGCTGTGTAGTGACTACTCTATCTGGAGCCACTGTAGGTTTTGTACTGCTGTCTATTATTTCTGCTGTTTCTGTTTATGTTGTCTTATCTCACAATTTGCCTGGTTATTTTTGACTGCATGCAGAAAATTTTATTTGCAAAATTGCTGGGGAAAATAATTTTGAGTTTTAAAATGATGATAAGGTCTTTTTACACAGAGGCTCTACATTTGCTTCTACCAGGCACCAGGAATTATCTCAATAATTGAAATTTAGATTACACTCTTCTTTTTTTTTTTTTTTTTTTTTGAGACGGAGTCTCAGTCTCTATCTGTCGCCCAGGCTGGAGTGCAGTGGCGCAATCTCGACTCACTGCAACCTCCGCCTCCTGGGTTCACTCCATTCTCCTGCTGAGTAGCTGGGACTACAGGCGCCCGCCACAATGCCCGGCTAATTTTTTGTGTTTTTGGTAGAGATGGGGTTTCACCATGTTAGCCAGGATGATCTCGATCTCCTGACCTCATGATCCACCCGCCTCGGCCTCCCAAAGTGCTGGGATTACAGGCGTGAGCCACTGTGCCCAGCCAGATTACACTCTTTTTAAAGATCATTCTTCTTCTGGATTATCCCTTCTCCAAAGGGGTAGTTCTTCAGGATACGAATCCAAAGAGAGGTGGCTTTACCAAAGCTTTTCTCTCCCTTGGCACATCTTGGACTCTGTCATTCCCTCAATCCCAAAAGATTGCTCAGTCTTTAAGCCTCTCAACTTTACCTTCCAAAGTTAGTAAATGTTCCCAGGATTAAAAACAAGCCAAAGTGCCTGAATCATTTCTTAGAGTCTCTGACCCTTCCTAATCCTGGCTTAGTAATTCCTACTATTTTATTTTTTAGTTCTCCAATGCCTTCAAGCAGGAAGGGATTTGTTTCTAATTACCTCATCTGCTATCAACAGAAGTGGAAGCCCACCAGTGTCAGTCTATTTTACACACACACACACACACACACTCTCACACTTAACACTTAAAACAGCTTAATGAATAAGGCAAATACCCCTGTACCTATCACCTATGTCAAGACACAGAACTTTGTTGGTCAGCTCAGAAGCAGGGCTGATACATCCATTAGGCCTAGTAGGCAAAGAACCTAGGGCCCACAATACTTTTAGTAGCCACAAAAATATTTTAATTTCTTTAAAAATGTTTTGATTTATTTTAGAGACCTATGAAGATGTCTTTTTTTTTAAGAAAAGTTTTGATGTACAACATTAATATATTCATGTTAACATATGACTATATTTATCTTTATGCCAAAACAATCTTAAGATGTAATTTTAAAAAGTTTTTTTTGTATTGGTAGGAGCCCACAAAGGCAAAAGTACCTCAGACCCACAAAAGTCATACTGTGAACCTGCTTAGAAGCACCCTAATTACAACTGCCTCCTTACCTGCAAAAGTAATCACTATCTTAATTTTTATTGTAATCATTCATTGCATTTTCTTATAGCTTTGTTATCCAAATGTGCTTCCCTGAATACCACAGTTTTATCTTGCATTTAAACTTTTTGCTATAAAGTTAAATTAATTTCATCTATAGCATTTTTTCATCTCTTCTTTTTACCTTAAAATTATTCTGTTGAAGAACATGAGTCCTGTGACCTACAGAATTTCCCAGTGTTTTCCTTCTGCTGATTGCTTGCTTAAGTGGCAGTTCAGTTTTCCTCTGTCCACTATATTTTCTTCAAATGATCATCTTAATCCAGAGGCTTGATAATACTTAAATTTAATTCCTTTGGCAATACTAAAGGTGGTGTAATGTTCCTTCATCATGTGGCATGTAACGTCAGGTTGTCTTTGCTTTTGTGATGTTAGAAGTCACTGGTGCTTAGTTTCACCAATCATTATGTTAATGTTTTTCTAGTTATTTTGGTTTTCTGAAGTTCATTATCCAGTAATTCTCCAGAAAGAACTCATGGGCATACTGTTCTCTGAGCTCTTCATATTGTTAACATTTTGTCTCTTTCATGGTTCTGGGAGGGTGTTTTTTGATGACATTAGTATTTAAACTGGTGAACTTTAAGTAAAGCAAATTGCCCTCCATAATGAGAGGTGAGTCTTACCCAGTTACAGTTCTGGATTAGAACAATAGACTCACCTCCCTTGAGCAAGTGGCTGCAGCAGACGGCTTTTGGCCTTGAATTGCAACATTTATCCTTTCCTGGGTCTCCAGCCTGCCAACCCACTCTGCAGATTTTAGACTTGCCAACCTCTGTAATCATGTGAACCTTTTCTTTAAAATACATCTCTCTATATACACACCTTATTGATCCTGTTTCTCTGGAGAACTCTCATAGAAAGTATCATAAAGCCTGGGTATGGTGGCTCATGCCTGTAATCCTAGCACTTTGGGAGGCTGAGACAGGAGGATCACTTGGGCTCAGCCTGGAGAACACAGGGAGACTGCCATCTCTACCAAAAATAAATGAATAAGATAAAATTAGTCAAAATTAGGTGTGATTTTGCATGCCTGTAGTCCCAGCTACTCAGGAAGCTGAGGGAGAAGGATCACTTGATCCCAGGAGTTCAAGGCTGCAGTGAGCCATAATTGTACCACTGCTTTGCAGCCTGGGTGACAGAGTCAGATACTGCCTCAAAAAAAAAAAAAAAAAAAAAAAAAAAAGAGTATTTTAAATATGACTTCACCCCTTTTTTCCTTTTTTTTTTTTTTTTGTGATAGGACTTCACACTGTCACCCAGTTGTCACTCAGGCTGGAGTGCAGTGGCATGATCATGTATCACTGCAGACTTGACCTCTTGACCTCTCCAGGTTCAGGTAATCCTCCCACCTCCAAGTAGTTAGGACTACAGGCATGTGCCACTATGCCCAGATATTTATTTTGTATTTTTTTTTGTAGTGATGGGTTTTTTGCCATGTTGCGCAGGCTGGTCTCAAACTCCTGGGCTCAAGAAATCTGTTTGCTTCAGCCTCCCAAAGTACTAGGATTACAGGTGTTAGCCACCATGCTCGGCCTCCACTGCTTTTTAGAATAAAGTTTGATGTTGAAATGTCTGATGAAAATATAATTTTATTTCCTTTATAAGTTATTTGCTCCTTTTTCCAGATGTCTAAAGGAGTTTCTTTTGTTTAAAGTCCAGAGCTTAGATCCTGTACATACTTTGTTAGATTTACACCTAAGTATTTAATTTTGTGAATCTATTATAAATAGTATTGATTTTTATTTTGTAGCTATAAATGGCTAATATATAGAAATATGATTAAATTTTGTTTGCTGACCTTGTATGCTGTAACTTTATAGTCATAAATTCTTTAGTTGCAAGAGTTTTCAGGGTTTTTTTTTTTTTGTATTTTCCTTGGAATTTTCTACACAGACAATCATGATGTTATAGAGACATTTTTATCTCTTCTATTTAAATATATATGACTTTCATTAATATTTCTTCTTGAATTATTGCACTAGCTAGAACTTTCAGTATAATGTTAAATAGAAGTGATGAGTTTGAACATCCTTGCTTTGTTCCCAATCTTAGGTAAAAGCATTCATTCTCTCACCATTACATACCAAATTAGCTGTAGGTTTTTGTGGTGTATGCCCCTTTTCAGGTTGAGGATATTCATTTCTATATTGTAGTTTTCTGATAATTTTTATTATAAATGGATGTTGAGTTTTGTCAAATGCTTTAGTTTTCTTTTTTTTTAGACTGCTAATTTGGTTGATTATATTGATGAATTTTCAAATATTGGACCATCCTTGCATTCCTGTGGTAAACTCTAAATGGTTTTCACATATTATTCTTTTTACATATTGTCGGGTTCAATTTACTCTATTTTTTAAAATAGAGGGATCTTGTTCTATAGTTTGCTTTTTGTACTATTTTATCTTTGTTTAGTTTTGATATCAAGAGCTTTTATTTACTTAGAAAATATAGCATAGTAATTATTCCAGTTACTTATAAAAAATTCTATACTGGATTTCTTTTGTCTAGTGGAGTAAGTATATGATACCATTAATAATATTCTACCTTGTATCAAATGTTTTTAATACATATATCTTAGTTGGTAAATTTTCCTACTCATAACTCTTGCTGTACCATTTCTTCTATTCTAATCTCTAGTCCTATTGTACTACTTATATCCTGCTTACAGTTCCCCACATATGCCAAGTGGTAATAGTCTTCTAATTTCTTCATTAGCCATTTTCCTACCAGGAATATGCTATTCCAAGTTCATATGTCTCTAATACAATCTCATTTTTCTGGGCTTAGTTTATGTTACCTTTCTTATAAAGAATTCCCTGAAACTCCAGGTATTGCTGATTACTTCCTTTCTCATGCCTCTATTCTTCTCTAGATCAATGCCTTTTGTAGCACATGCTTATTTATAAGTTTTCCCCCTTTATAGGTGTATTAGTTCATTTTCATGCTGCTCATAAAGACATACCCGAGACTGGGTAATTTATAAAGAAAAAGAGGTCTAATGGACTCACAGTTTCACGTGGCTGGGGAGACCTCACAATCATGGCAGAAGGTGGGGGAAGAACAAAGTCATGTCTTACATGGTGGCAGACAAAGAGAGAATAAGAGCCAAGTGAAAGGGGAAACCCCTTATAAAATAATCAGGTCTTGTGAGACTAATTTACTACCATGAGAACAGTATAGGGGAAACTACCCCCATGATTCAATTATCTCCCACCAGGTCCCTCCCACAACAAGTGGGAATTAGGAGAACTACAATTAAAGATGAGATTTGAGTGGGGACATAACCAAACCATACCAATAGGTTAGTGAATACTTTGAAAGCAGGGATCTGTCTTTAATTTCCAAGTACTTAACAAAGCCTGGTGCACAAATGGTGTTCATCATTTATTTGTGGAATACATGAGTGAATAAACAGCTTGTAACTTTCATTGTCCTCTGAGCTCATGGAGGGAAAGATTTTTGCCTTTATATTCCTTGCCTACCAAGGAGCTTTACAAAAACATTTTTTTGTGGTTAAAAATTTTAATTTTTGATGATTCAGAGATTACATTATATTTGAATATTTTCAGTATATATTTTTCAATATATAATTATAAATTGGAAGAGTAAATATCAAAACACTGGTTTATAGACTAAGATTTCTGAACTTAGCGGGTTCAAAATATAGTAATGGGTATCAGTGAATTATTTTTACTATTATTAAAAAATGGGCTGGGAGTGGTGGCTTACACCTGTAATCCCATCCTGGGAGGCCGGGGTGGGCAGATCATATGAGGCCAGGAGTTCGAGACCAGCCTGGCCAAGATGGTGAAACCTCGTCTCTACTAAAAATACAAAAATTAGTTGGTTGTGGTGGTGGGCACCTGTAATCCCAGCTACTTGGGAGGCTGAGGCACAAGAATCACTTGAATTGGGAGGCAGAGGTTGCAGTGAGCTGAGATCATGCCACTGCACTCCAGCCTGGGTGACAGAGCGAGACTTCGTCTCAAAAAAAAAAAAAGTAACAGAAATATACTAACCTTCATTGAAGTTGTCCAGATTAACTAAAATATTGAATTCTTTGCTTTTGGCCATAATTTTGTTACATGGTAAATCAGAACCTCAGAATGACAGTTACTGTCATTGCCTAAATAAATAATATTTAACAATTACAACTTGGAACACAATATCTTTCAAAACATGGTGCACATGGGAGGGCTCTGCTATGTAAGAAGTTATTAGCAGTGTAAAGGAAATTATTTTTAACAATAAATTCTTGTTATACCTTATAACCCTATGATTATTTTTTCTTATTTGTCTTGAAAGTTCAGTATTGGGAAATGTTTCACTTAACTGAGGGTTCTGCCAAGTTGGTTTCCAGTGAGTTATTTGAGATTACATGACTAGATTTCTCAGAAGGCTAGATCAAGTACATGAATTAAGTTTCTTGAAAATATGCAAACATTCCCTGTAACTTCATGGTGAGTTGATATGTTTCCTGTGAATTGGTTTGACTTTCCAGTGAGCTTTAATGGGAGAATTACATCCTTTAGCAGCTCAAATTACAAAGATGTGTCAATGGTATTAAATATTTGCCTTTTCTGTGAATAAGGCCAAAGGGATAGATACCCTGGTTATTTCTCACAAACACATTTAAATCAGTACTCTAGTTTTGCTTTATGCTGATATACAAAAAAGTCTGTATGCAGCTTTATGTAAATATAAATAAGGTAATAATTCAATAATGATAATTTTGATACATTTATCCAGGACATGCAGTCTATAAACAATTAGAAAACTTGAAATGCTAGGCTATTTTTTATATATTAAAAAATGTCATGGTTTCTATGCTGAAGACTTAAGACCAACAGCTGAACAATCTCTGCCACAGAAAACCAGTTTTCTTCTCTGAACATTTCATCGTGTTACATGGCTTGGGGGCTGAGGCCCAGTACAATCATATGCTAATCTCCTAAAAGTCACAACATTTTATATTTGGGAACCTGGTTTTCTAAGAGCTTATGAAGATATGTTTGTCATGGTAGAGGGATAGAGCACATCTTATTTAATAGTTAGCTAGCTTGATTTGGAACTTCTAAATATTTAGACATGTAGTATGTAGGTTTTTATTTATACTCTTGTTCCAGGCCCTGTAAGTGTTTGGTTAGAGTAACCAAATGAGTCGATATAATGAAAATCTAGTCTTACAGTAGTCAAATGAAGGGCCAACGATTTACAGTACAAAAGAATTTCTAATAAGGTTCTTTTAATAACACAGACTAGTGAAAAGATCACTCATTTAGAATTTGTATTTGTTACAAGAAAAACCTAGGACTGTAGTATCCCCGCCAAGCTGGAAAGAAGCCGAGAGATCAAAGAATGACTCGGAAAAGTCCAGCATGGTGAGTAGATGAGTTTATTAGAACTAATGTACAGGGCATTCCTGGGTGGTCGTAGGACAGCAGGAGATCTGCACCGCCTCCATTTTCTAAGCTAATTTAAGCTAATTTTAAGCTAATTTTTTGGCTCTTTGTCTACTGTGTGTGCGTGATGAGACTGTTTTCTCTGGTATGCTTTTTGCAATGTCCCAGGATGTTTGGGTTCTCAGGGACACCTGCTCCTCAGCTGGGCACTATGGCCCAGCCTGCAAGGTTGAAGCAGTGGACATATAATCTTAAGTAACCTGGTGGGGGACTTGTCACACACTTGTCATACTACAGTATTAGTTATCTATTGTTGCTTTGCAAATTACCCTAAATTAGCAGCTTAAAATAAATATTTATTATCTCACTGTTTCTGTGGGTCAGGAATCCAGGAACAGATTAATTGAGTGGTTTTAGTTTAGGACCTTACATGAGAGTGCAGTCTAGAGGTCCTCCAGGATTGCAGTCATGATGGGCTCAACCGGAGCTGCTTCCGAGTTTATTCAAAAGTTAGTAAGGCTTAAGTCCTACTCCACAGGCTGCCTGAGTGACCTCATGAGATGACAGCTGGCTTTCTCCAGAGTGAGTGATTCAATAGAGAGAGAGAGAGAGAGAGAAAGAATGTGCTCAAGATGGAAGCCACAATTATTTATAAGCTCATCTCAGGAGTGAAATACCATCATTTCTGCTGTATTATGCTGATATTACAGACCAACTGTCTGGTACAATGTGAGAGGACTACACAAGGGTAAGATTACCAGAGATGGGGACCACTGGGGACCATCTTGGATGCTGGCTGCCATAGAACTCCTTACTGAAAAGCTCCATCTCATTAACCTCCTTTTGGTTCTTGAACTTACCCAATTCTGTCTTACTTCAGGGCCTCTGCATTTGTGGCCTCTGCCTAGTGTACTCTTTCCATTGATTTTGCTTGGCTGACTTCTATTTGAGATTCCAGCTTCAATGTCACCACTCTAGAAAGGCCTTCACTGATCACTCAATATATAGTAATTATCTAGTCATTCCTTATTATATTGCATTATTTTAATTCTGAGGGCACAGCACATAAATATACGTTGAATGAATGAGTCTTAGCAATTATATGACCTTGGGGAAATGTAAGCTTTCTAAACCTCAGTGGTTTTATTTGTGATTAATGATCCCTTACCCCCATCTACTATACATGTTTTTGTGAGAACCAAATAGACTAGAATTTTCAGGAACAATTGATGAGATTTTTATTGTTGGCTGACTTTTTTTTTTTTTTTTCTCTCTGGGACAAAGGAATTGCCCAGGGATATATTTTCCCATTTTACTTTTCACGTTCTCTTTATCCATCTGCATTGAAAGATTGCTTTGCTCATTTTTTCATTTATCCATTCAGTGCATTCATATTTACTGCCCTGTACATGTCTCAGAGGATTTATTTTGAATTAAAGTTATGATGTTGCGTGTCAAAAGTATTCAATTGGGAGAAAGTTTGGTAAGTTTTTTTTTTTTCCAAAATGTAAAATGACATTGTGTTTTGGATCATAATTAATCATAACATCCCATTGAACATGGGAAGTGGTATAGGTATTTTAGAAGCCTGTTATGCATAAAAGAACAAATACCCAAGAATCAAAGCAAACTTTTAATAATGCCCAATTGGAGTTCTGGTCATGTTTGAGCCATTCAGAGTCTAATCAGTAAAACCCCCTTGAGTCAATAATTGCCTTCTCTTTGAATCATTGCAGGTATCTATTATGCTGCACATTATCCACATAGAAATGAACATATGGTTATTGAACACATAACGAAACAGACTCTGTTGGAGAATGTTTCCTTTAGGATGCCTTAAAACATTCTTGAGCAGAATATTATGTAGGCTACTTACTATCCCTTCTGTTCCTGGGGTGATAGGAGGGAAGTTGCTAGTCTTTTGCATTAGGAACAGTGAATGAGCACATTTTAAGAAGGTGAAAAACTCAGAATTTATTTATTTATTTAGAAATGACTATCAGTATCTTTCATGATGAAAGAGCAACAGATAAAGAGTCTTAAAGTTGGGAAAAATATTTTTTCTCTTGTATTAGCATTTCAGAGAAATCCAATGTTGGGGATGTCCTTTCCTCAGAGCAGATCAGTTCCTAATGTGTGGATGTTGTTGCCTTTTTATAACAAAGAAGAGGCATTTGACATCTTCAGAAAAAGGAGAGAGGAAGAATTTTAAAAAGAGGAAGCATACAGTAGAACAAAACCTGTATTAACTTGAACTTGGTTAATTTCTGCTCTGAATTAATGTAAATTTCCCAATTTACACTGATCCTAAAAACCAATCAAAAGCATATATAAAAGTCACTTTATTTGAATAAAATAATTCAAATAATTATAACATCTTATAGTTTAACAATTGTGTTCAAAAGGAAAATAATTTTCAGATTAACCAGAATGCCCATTACCTAAACATTCTGTAAAATTGGGATATAAATTTAGCAAATAATCTTATGTATATGTAAGATATATGCACACATTCATGTATGTACATACATGCCCATGTATATGTATAAGATGATGTTAAAATAAATGTTTCAACCAAGACTCTAAGTTGATAGATATCAGACATTAAAGGGACTGGTTAGACAGATCATTCCATATGACTTACAAAAATAAGCTGAAAATCAGATAGATGAGTTTTAAGAATCTCAAGAATCATCTTAAGATTCTTAAACCCACTCATAGCTTGAGGATATAAAATATTCAGGAAAGGGGAGATTGAAAGTAGATTTATGAGGGTATTTGGGAAGGACTGTTAATGCACTATGGAAAAGCTTCCACTTCCTTTTTTCCCCAGAAGAAGAGTTATAGGGTCTTGCCCCTCACCTTGAACCTGGTGAGAGGGGTTTCAATGGGGCCACTTGGCAAGCATGATACATATGTCCTGCATCTGGGGGACATGGACTGGTGTTTGATTTCTATCTGACAAATGGAGAGGGTGGAAGATAGCTATCAGCAGAGCCAAAGGAGTCTTTGGCTGCCCTCAGTCTGGAATTGGTGGGAAGAAGCTTTGTGTGTGTTTCCCGTGAACTGAATATGGGCCATGCATGAGAGACAGAGAAACACACACACACACACACACACACACACACACACACACACACACTCTCTCTCTCTCTCTCTCAAAGAGAACAAGAGAGGCAGAGAGATATTTCTTAGACCCTACCCAAAGGCAGCACTTGGAGGAAAAGTCAGACCACAGCAGAGAGAAGTGGTAGGTAACACTGGATTCTGGGGCTGAGAAGGAAGTCCCTGACCAGCAGGAAGAAGATGAAATTACTAACATTAAGGAAACTCCAGGTGAAGAGAGCCACAACAATATAGGTTGAAGGGGGAGCTAAGGTAAGGGTCCCATAGTGAATCAGCTTTTGATTCCTGAAGGCCCGGAAACTCAAGGCCCACTTCTGACAATAAGTAATTAAGAAATGTCTTTCTCCCTTTTACTGATACAATAGCTCTTGAGGAAACAAAAATTACGGTTAAGAAGAATGAGTAGAAATGCTAAGTGGTGAAACAGAGAAGAAATAAATCACATGCTCTTCCTCAAATACAGCTGTCTTGTCTACTGCAAGTATGAGGAGCATCCACATATCCACAGGGGAGAAACTTGATCTTTGTATTGAGAATAAAGTTTTGATTATTATCTTCCTTAGACATAGCCTTTGTTAGAGACTCAAAGTAACCGTAGGATTGACTGTCACCTAAGAGGGACTAGAATAGTGATGGGGCCTACTTTACTTTTCATCCAGGGGCAGAGGAAGATGTACTGTTGCATATATTTGTAAAAGCAAACACAAAATGTCTGGAATGATAAATGTAAAATTATTAACTGGGATTACCTCTTGGAGGCAGAATTAGAGATATGGGAAATTGGGGTACTTTTATATTTTATTGTGGATATTTCCCCAATAAAATGGTAGTGGTTGAATCAATTTTATATTTTTATACTTGCATTTTCAAAATGTATCAAATCTTAAGTTCTTACACATGTGTATTTATTCAAATGAACAAGCATATTATGTACACATATAGTGTGTTTGAGCGTGTGTGTACATGTGTGATTTTAGAAGTAAAGAGATTATATTCCTGGCATGTGTAATGACTACCACAAGATTTATTTATATTAAAAAAATAATTGGCAGGAACAGTGCTGAGATTTCCAAGACAGTCACTTGTGTTAGTGACCTCTGATCAGGCAACCCCTCCTGCTTTCTGTGTCGGAATCTCTAGTTTCTACCAAAAGGAAACACGCGCCTGGTTTCACGCTGAAATTCTTTGGAGTCTTTGGCTTGAAATAATATAAAAGACCTTTGTTACTCAACCTGTGCATTCATCTATGCAAGCTCATCTCCTTAGGGAAATGCTTGAAAATGGGATTTTTGTGGCCTTCTCTCCCATTTGACTTTTCTTTCCCCTCTCCTTTTCCCCCATCCACATCCAGGTATCTATTAGTTTTCTCTCTTTCAATAACACTGTTCTGGCTGCATTGAAAGTACTTTTTAATGTAGGAGATGCACTTCAGGCATAACACCAGGTCACTTTCTGAGTAACGTTTTATGGGATTGATTAAACTTTAGCACCATAACTGTTGACTTTACAGGCCAGAAAAGAGACTCAAGAGTGTTATGTGCTGGATAATTTGTGCCTTACAATTTTGAAAAATCAAATTGAGATAAGGGTTTAATGTGCTTGAAAAAAGAAGCTGTCATCTATTTTTGAGTCTTCTATGTTTAATAGACCTCAACATTTAAGAAAAAATAATATATTTTACATTAATAAAGTTAAGTTGCAATAAATAACTGTATATAAAGGAAGGTAGATTTTTTAACTACAAGGGCAAAAATGATAATTTAAATAGGCTTCTCTATTGCTGTAAACCTAACTACTTACTTTCTCCCTTTTTGCTGTGGAAAATGAAAGACATTTTCTCTTAGAGTTTTTTAAGGTTGAGAAAATAAGCTTAGCTAATCTTTTTATTAGAGAAACAACTTTGGGCTAAAATGTGGCAGAATCATAAAACCATTTTTTTCCCATCTGATTTTGGAGTTGGAAATCCAAAGTATTGACTTTATCTGCATAGAAAGGTACAGTGCCAGTAGAGAGAATAATCTTCCCATTTTGTCAATAGTGGCTCATTGATATGGTTCGTAATTAGCAGAAGCATATCATGGAAAGGAAAAAGCTGAGATAGGAAAAAATAAATCACCATGAATTGATAGGACTGATTTTGCACTGTGTCAATTTAGCTGAGCTGGAAATCTGTTTTACAGAATTTCCTTCCCTCTGTAGTTCTGGATTAGGGTTAACCAGGAGAATTCTATGGGTGAGAGCTGGCAGGCTGAAGCGTAGCAGCAGCCATTGCACTTTGAAAGTCATAAACATTGTTGCTGATCTGCTGCTGCAAAGTTGTATACAGATGGCTGATCTGTTGGCTCACTTTCTCAGTGTGGGGCAGCAGATGAGTCCACAGCTTTTCCAG
Source organism: Chlorocebus sabaeus (assembly GCF_047675955.1). Lineage (NCBI taxonomy): Eukaryota > Metazoa > Chordata > Mammalia > Primates > Cercopithecidae > Chlorocebus > Chlorocebus sabaeus. The sequence goes on from NC_132910.1 coordinate 35,115,373, forward strand.
CACTGGCTGGATCAACAACTTCAGCTTCTCTGAATCTCAGGACAGGCATGTGTGCAACTCCATGGTGGAGGGCACCAGCTTCTTCCATAGTCACCTTCATTATTAGGATTACATTCAGTGAGAGCCAGGTGCAGCTTTCAACTTGTCCTTGCTTTCCCTAATTTGTGTCTCGCTTTCCTTCTTGACTGCCTACCATGCTGACTTAGCAGTAACTTCAGACTCAGCACCCGCTACAGGACCTATGCCCCTCCATAAGCTTCCTTACCATGTCCCCTCCATGGTCCCTGGTTAGTGAGTTTTCTTTATTTCTTTTTTGAGACAGAGTCTAGCCCAGGCTGGAGTACAGTGGCATGATCTGGGTTCACTGCAACCTCTGCCTCCCGGGTTCAAGGGACTCTCATGTCTCCGTCTCATGAGTAGCTGAGATTACAGATGTGCATCATCACATCTGGCTAATTTTTGTATTTTTAGTAGAGCTGGTATTTTGCCATGTTGGCCAGTTTGCTCTCGAACTCCTGTGCTCAAGTGATCTGCCTGCCTCGGCCTCCCAAAGTGCTGGGAATACAGACGTGAGCCACCACTCCCAGTCCCTGGTTGGTGAGTTTTCTGTGATCCTCTACCCATCCCCTTCTGGATCTTTATATCCTCATCTTCTCCCACAGTTGAAGAATAGCCCTTATAATGAATCTCTTATTCTATATCAATAATACTGGTTCAAACCCTGACTGATATATGACCTCAACTAAAAAGCTTTCTAATCTGTGCTTAAGAATGTCAACCTCAAAAATGTTTATGATTTAAAGTAAAATATTACTTTCTGACCCTGTGACAGTTTACTGAAATGCCTTTTACTGTTGGTCTTTAGGGCTTTGCTGCTTTTAAATGACTTACCTGATTAGGCTAGAGCCACTCAGAATATTCCTCCTTATAATTAACTCAAAGTCAGCTGATTAGGGACCTTAATTATATCTGCAAAATCCTTTCACCATTTCCACATAACGTGACATAATCATGGAAGTGATGTTTTCTCACCTTTGCCATATTCTGTTGGTTAGAAGCAGGCCCCAGGTTCTGCCTGTACTCAAGGGGAGGGGGTTACACAAGGGAACCTCATTGCAGGTTACCCTGAAGTGTGTTCGCCACACCTTCTCACTATGATTCTTTGTAAAGGGCCTACAATGATATGATTAATATATTCTTTGACTTAATAATTTAGGAAAATACTTTACAATTTCCAATTTTTTGTTTTATTTAAGAATTTATCATTGACCAATTTTTTTTTTTTTTTTTTTGAGACGGAGTCTCACTCTGTCGCCCAGGCTGGAGTGCAGTGGCCAGATCTCAGCTCACTGCAAGTTCCACCTCCCGGGTTTATGCCATTCTCCTGCCTCAGCCTCGTGAGTAGCTGGGACTACAGGCGCCCACCACCTCGCCCGGCTAGTTTTTTGTATTTTTTTAGTAGACACGGGGTTTCACCATGTTAGCCAGGACGGTCTTGATCTCCTGACCTTGTGATCCACCCATCTCGGCCTCCCAAAGTGCCGGGATTACAGGCTTGAGCCACCGTGCCCGGCCCACTGACCAATATTTTTATTGCATTATTGTCAAAGAATGGGTTCTAAATATTTTACTTAAATTTTTTTGGTAATTTATGGTCTTGGAAAACATTACACAGACACTTATAAATAAGAAGCTTTTCTGTAAGTTATGAAGTTCTGTATGTGTATCTATTATATTAATGTTGGTACTTAGATTACTCAGAACCCTATATCCTTATTTTTTTGCAACTTAATCTCTCAAAAATCACAATGCTATGTTGAGTTCTTACACACACACATACACAGAGGTATATATGGGTGTGTATATATATTTATTCATTGGATTTTAGGATTCTATTTATAAAACATTTTTTGTTTGATATAAAAAGGTACTATTTGGCACATAAAGATTTACTAATATATCTTTATTATATATTCAGTATTTTATTCCTATGAAATAAATCTCCTTGTCTTATAGAATGAATATTATTAATCTTGAATTATGCTTTGTCTGAAAAGGATATTGCCATCTCAATTAACTTAAATTTTCAGCCCCATTTTTTGAAAAACACTTCACTCTTTCCACTAGAGTTTAAGAGATTATGGCATTAAAAAAACCTGGTTAATAATTTTTTAAAATATATACTATTATAATCAAACTTTGCAATAAGAGTAGAATGATCCGAACTTGGTATATTAAATGATTTACAAATTGCAATGTGCTGTGCATTTCAGTTACATGCATAAGTAAATAAATCAACTTGTCTTATTACCATTGGGAGAATTTTTCATGTGTGATCCTTTGTATTTTAGAGTCTGCAATATGCACATTGTCTTTATAAACAATGATATAACTGACTTTTCTTTAGTAAAGCTTATGCCAGAGTTTTCATGGGTTTATTTTGTTTGTTTACGTAAAGCATAGTTCCCAGCACAGAAGGAGACATTTACTAAATGATAGACATTTTTATTACAATGATAGCACAAAAAAGTCTCTCAAAGTTTTTTCAGTTGACTTTATAATTGAAAAACCTTCTCCCTCAGTATTATTTTTTTATGTTTGGGAGTCTAATGTACCTAAGTCTAGATGGAGTAGTGAGATTGCTGCTGAGCAGGTAATATTTTTGGTAAGTGCAGCCTTTATTTACTGGCTAAATCAGGTGAGTAAGAGGGAAATAAAATGAGGGCTGTGTGTATATGTGTATGTGCATGCACACACATGTGCAAACACCCATCTGCTAATTTAAGTTGTCATTCAAACGTTTTATAATTTATTTTGTGTTCCTCTCTTAAATGCAAGTTTAAATTCTGGCCCCGGCAAGTTGTTTTCAAACATGTACTCGTGATAGGAAAAAATCTAGTAGTATTAAGGCGTAAATTGAAAGTAGATGGTCTACTAACAGCAAGCTGCTAACATTTTTTGTTGGTTTGTTTAGCAAGTACATTTCTTATATACATTTATTTGTATGTACAAATGCACATATATATTTACGTATATACAATCATGTCATGTGTGTAAATCTATACACTATATAATATATAGAGTCTGTAATCAACAGATCACTATCAAACAGAGTATCTTATAGCCTTATCTGGTTCCGTGATCTTTATATGAAACTTACTATGATTTGCAGAAGGGAGTGGCATAGATCTAGCAGTGACAACCCCTCTCCTTACTGTCCTTGTCTCTGGTTCTATATACTAAGGGACTCAATGGCGGCATCCTTTATTCTTCCTCTCCCTTCCTTTACATTCTAGATTCTTTTCACCTTGTCCCAATATTCCTATCAAGCTATTATGGTTTAGGTAAATGAAAAATTAGTTGCCTCTTCCCAAATGGCTGTAGACCTCTGGTGAAAATTCATACAGATGTAAATATGTATACAGATTTTTCTGAAGCAAACCCCTCTCACTCCACTGCACTTGCAAATTTCCCCAAATACTGTTATGATAATACTAGGTGATTTATTTTACATAAGGATATATCTGAAGGGTGCAGCACATTGTGATTTGCAAACCATTTAACTTGCTAAGATCAGATTGTTCTGCTTTATCTGCAAAGTTCACCCACAAGGAATTTAATATAAAGGCTTTTATTCTTGTTATTTCATGTATTGTACTCTTCTGAGATCTGATGGATGAGTTTGAAATGGGTGGGTGGGGGAGGAGAGAAGGAAATTAGCCACTTTGCATTTTCTATGGAAAAGCAAAACCCCTAACCCTCAATTTCTCACAAGACTGTTGAGAATATTCAAGGACTCCTAGGAGAATGACTGCGCAGTCTCATAGGGGGAAATTATTACCTAGGTGCAGGGTGAATGGGTATGTGCTCAGTGAGCAATGAATCAGAATATTGTCCCTTACTCCTATGTATTACCTTGAAACTTGAAGGGCGAATAAGTGTCTGCATTCTTGCCAAGAGTAAAGAAGACATTTTGTTCCCATTTCCTCTCCTGCAGATGTTCACTGCGTACTGGTATTGTACCAGGGAGTCATGGAACCAAAGTTGATGTCCTAGCATTGTCATGACTTGTGTGGTTTGGGACAAATTGCTTTAACTTTTTGGATTCCTCATGTGTAAAATGAGTGGTGGAATGAACATGACATCTAAGATCCTTGCAACTCTCAAGTTTTGTATAGTATCTCCCTTTGTTTTCTTCCCCACCCTCCCGTCCTGAACTAGGATTTCTCTTTCCTTTTATAAGAATGTTTTCTTTTTAAAAAATATATGCACAACTTATTCTGGTGAATGGTTTATTTCCTTTCCATTTATACACTTAATTAAATATTTATTGAACTTATACAATGTGTCAAGTACTGGAATAAAAATGCTGAAAAAGATGGCAAAAATTTCCTTTAAAAATAAAGTATTAAAGACATTAAAGTGCTTTATTATGTAGTGTAATGTGCTAGAACTGAGGAAGTACAAGTTGTTATGGGATCAGATAGGTGGATGGGCATCTGCCCAGTGGAGATTAGAAAAGAAATTCTGAAGATGTGGTATTGAAGTGAAGGCTTGAAAGTTAGTCAGGAAATAACTAAACAGATGGGAAATATTAGGAGATCAATAGACAAGGTTTGGTGGTTTATAAGGTATAGGAGATGGGGAGGAAGAAAGAAGAGTAAGATAATCCTGGCTTGTGGATAGTGGATGAGTTTGGGAAAACAGAAAGAGAAGGAAAGGTAGAGGGTAAATAAAAGTGTTTAGCAGAGGCTGACTCAATGAGAAAGCCACTGGTAATAATGCCAATATTTTATATTTGGGTGGTGCTTTTCAGAACAAAGCACTTCCATGTACTTTTTCTCACTTATGGCTCATAACAAACTGGTATGTAGAAATTATTATTGTTGATATTCAGATGTAAAAAAATTTCAAAACTTGGATATAGGCAAAAAGATGACCTGTCCTTTCAATGTCACAGTGTCTAACAGCATTATCTAATTTTTCTAGGGTAGGTATCTTTCTTTGACTTACTATTTACTGTTGATTAGGGTATTTTTACAACTCTGGGAGGGTAGATGTTCACTTGTAGAAAATTGATGGAGATGCAAATAACACACATATTTTCTGGTAAAAAAGTTAACCCCAAAGTTTTTACTGTTTTGTAAGACACTAACTAGTTGTGTATCTTATTCCATTTTGGCATCTAATTTAGCACTCTTATTCCAGAAACTTTCTTTCTGTTTCTTCTACTACCCTTTTAAATAGCTTTACCATCTTGTTGGTTCCCTCATTAGTGAGTTAAATAAATCTTTGACATGTGTTCATTCTATATTTGTATGATAGTCATGGTTTTAGCTTTTTGAAAAGGTATTTTGAAAGGGACGAAGCAAAAGAAGGTCTCAAGAGATAAGTGATTTGCTACAAGTCATGCTATTATAGACACAGCAGGAACTGGAATTTAGATCTTAAGACTGTAATCTGGTATATTTTGTGAGATCTATCTGTCTATCTATCTATCTATCTATCTATCTACCTACCTACCTACCTATATCTATTACCTACCTATTTCTAAAGGGTAGTTCCAAACAGTTCATAGTTGCTGTTATGTTTTTGTTTCAATAAGTACAGATATGTATCCAGAAAAGCAGCAAGCAGAAAAGCTAATTTTAATTCATTAATTTTAAAAAATCACCAATATTTTTGAGTTCCCTCTGTGCTCTTCTATTAGTTTTTGAATCATCACAGATACCATGATTTTAGATATAAACACCCCAAAACAGATTGCTAGCTTCAATTTTTCTGGAAACAGGTAATTTGGGAAGTAGGAAACAATCCTGAATATTTTGGTGGATTTAGGTTCCTTAGTTTCATTGGCAAAAATATTGTATAGGTTACGAGCCCAAATTTTCACCACATTTTGAAATTCCCCTGTGATGGTTACATTTTATGTGTCAACTTTACTGGGCCACTGGGTGCCCAGATATTTGGTCTAACATTATTCTGAGCATTTCTGTGAGGGTGCTTTGGAATGAGATTAACATTTAAATTGGTGGACTGAGTAGATTTCCCCCCATAATGTGGATGAGCATCATCCAATCAGTTGAAGGCCAGAATAGAACAAAAATGTTGATCTTCTCAGAAATAAGAGAGAATTCCTCCTGCCTGACTGCTTTTGAACTGGGACATTGGTGTTTTCTTGCCTTTGGGCCTGAACTGAAACACCAGCTCTTCCTGGGCTCAAGCTTGCAGGTCTTTGGACTGGAACTACACCATCAGCTCTCCTGGGTCCCCAAGCTTGCTGATTCACTCTGCAGAACTTGGGACTTGTCAGCCTGCACAATCTCATGAGTTAATTCCTTAAAGCCAATCTCTTTCTATGTATATATACATCTATAGGTTCTGTTTCTCTGGAGAACTCTGATATACTCTATTTCAAAATTTCCAAATATGTTAATTTTAGTGTCAGATATTTGGACTGCTTCAGCTGTTAGTTCTGCCTAAAATAGAACTATGATTTATTTCCTTATAATTTTCTCTCACTGGGTCTAGGTCTTTATAAAGATCTCATTTCCAGTATTTTAATATGGCTGTCACATGCACCAGGTGTCCTCTTTTAAGGCAAATATTCCCAGGTTCTTCATATGATTTTGGCTCCTCATGCCATCCTAGGTGCTATTTCTAGCTGTCAATATTTTCTTTAATATGTAGCACCCAGAAAGAAGTACCACATTGAGGAGGTTATCCACTCTACAATGATAACTTCAAAAAGTACAATAATGGACAACCTTTACTGAGGGATTACTGTATGTCAGTTTCCTTCTGTCCACTCATTTAATCTTTACAGTAACCTGGAGGATTATAATTTCTTTCTCCCACACAGGAAAACGTAGGTCAAGGAGTTTACATCACACATCTATCAGAGTATAAGAACTAGAATTTAAAATCTGGTCTAGCATTAATATCCATTCTCTTAAGAGTGGTAGATTCTTGTTTGGATACCTCACTGTGAGTACAACTTAAGATATAATTAGATTGTTTGAGATGTCAGATTGCATGCTTATTTTCTCTCCTATAGATTTCATTAAAATAAATAATTTAAAAGGTATAAACTCTACAATAACAAAGAGAATGAAGAATGGAATGGAGTAGGATAGAAAACTTAATAATAAGCACTTATGTTCTATTTGATATTGTAATCATGTACACTTACTCCTTTCATAAAAATATAAAAATATAAGGAAGTATTTTCACAAGAAGGTCAAAGTGTTGACTCATAGAGCTGTAGTCAACTCTACTCTTTATGTCATTTATTTATTTAAATTTTTAATTATGGCAAAAATACATAAGACTTACCATTTTAACCATTTTTAAGTGTACATTTCAGCAGTGTTTTGTATGTTCACATTGTCGTGCAACAAATCTCTAGAATCTTTTCATCTTGCAAAACTGAAACTCTACGCCTATGGAGCAACAGCTTCCCATTTCCTCTACCTCCCAGCTCCTGGCACCCACCATTTTACCTTCTGTTCTGAGAAGTGAGTGGTGTCTTAAAGTATTTATATTTTTGTGACTGGTTCATTTCACTTAGCATAATATTCTCAAGTTTATTAATCCTTATGTCTTTTGTGCAGAATTTTTCTATTGGAACAGAGTCTTTCTATATTTGCTTATAGTTAACTTACATTAGAAAGTACTCTTTTGTTGGCTGGGCACGGTGGCTCACACCTGTAATTCCAGCACTTTGGGAGGCTGAGGCAGGCGGATCACGAGGTCAGGAGATCGAAACCATCCTGGCTAACACGGTGAAACCCCATCTCTACTAAAAATACAAAAAATTAGCCGGGCATGGTGGCGGGCGCCTGTAGTCCCAGCTACTCGGGAGGCTGAGGCAGGAGAATGGCGTGAACCCGGGAGGCGGAGCTTGCAGTGAGCCGAGATCGCACCACTACACTCCAGCCTGGGCGACAGAGCGAGACTCTGTCTCCAAAAAATAAATAAATAAATAAATAAAGTATTTTTTTGTTCTTTTATTTGTTTTTTTGAGACAGGGTCTTGCTCCGTCTTCTAGGCTGGAGTGCAGAACTATGCTCACGGCTCACTGCAGCCTCAATCACCCAGTCTGAAACAATCCTCCCACTTCAGCCTCCCGAGTAACTGGGACCACAGGTATGTGCCACCATGCCCAGCTAATTTTTAAATTTTTTGTAAAAAGAGTGTCTGACTATGTTGCCCAGATTGGTCTCAAACTCTTGGGCACCCACCTTGGCCTCCCAAAGTGCTGGGATTACAGGCATGAGCCCCATGCCTGACCAGAAGTATTCTTTTTCTTGATTTCACAAGCAATATAGGTTCATTGTAGAACATGTGAATATTAGTGAAAGTATAAAAAGATAAAAATATTGACCCACAACACTGCCATTCAAAGGCAACAACCATTGTAATTATGGTGTATATTTCCTTTCAGTCTTTCCTGTAAGAAAAAAAATTAATCATAGTTGAGGTTCTAAGGTACAGTTAACCCTTGAAAAATATGTGTTTGAACTGTGTGGGTTCACTTATCCATGACTTTTTTTCACTGAAAGTTACACCGAGTGTGCCTGCCTCTCCTGCCTCCCCTTCTACCTCCTCTACCTCTTCTGCTTCTGCCACCCCTGAGACAGCAAGACCAACCTCTTGCCAGCCTATTCAATGTGAAGACAATAAGGAGGAAGACCTTATGCGGACCTACTTCCACTCAATCAATAGTAAATATATTTTCTCTTCTTTATGATTTTCTTAATAATATTTTCTTTCCTCTGTCTTACTTTATTGTAAGAGTACAGTATTTAATGCATACACAAAATATGTGCTAATTGACTGCGTATGTTATCAGGAAGTCAACAGTAGTGTATTAGCAGTTAAGTTTTTGGTGAGTCAAAAGTGATACATGGATTTTTGTATGCACAGGGATTGATGCCTCTAAGTCCCACATTGTTCACAGGTCGAATGTATATATAAATACATATCCTTGTTTTCCCTTCTAACATTTTAACATGTTGTGTTAGTTTGCTAGGGCTGCCATAACAAAATACCACAGACTGAGTGGCTTAAACAACAGAAATGTGTTTTCTCACAGTTTTGGAGGCTGAAAGTCCAAGATCAAGGTGCCTGCAGGATTGATTTCTTCTGAAGTGCAAGTGCACTTCCTTGATGTGCAAGTGCTGCCTCTTCACGTGGTCATTCCTCTATGCATACATGGGCCTGGTTTCTTTTTTGTATATCCTAATCTTCTCTTCTTATAAAGACATGAGTCAGATTGAGTTAGGGCCCACCCTAATGGTCTCATTACTTACTTGCATAACTCTTTACAGGTTCTGTCTCCAAATACAGTCACATTCTGAGGTACTGGGATTTAGGACTTTAACATGTGAATTCAGTCCGCAACACATCTATGTATTTAGAATCTTATTGTAATATGTAAAAACATATTCCACTGTGTACTGATATTCTTTCATTAAATATTTATACAGTGTATTCACAATTATGAGATAACTGTTTTCATGGTTTAATCCTTTAAAATTAATCCATTAGACTTTGGATTATTTTCTTAGGATTTATTTCTAAAGTGGAATTACTGGATTAAACAGTAAGAATATATTTCAGGCTCTTCATTCATATTGCCAAATTTATCCCCAGAAATGCTGCACTAATTTCTGCTTTTACCAGTTGTATGTGAAAGTATCCGTTTCACTGTACTTTTGGCAAAAGTAATGTATTATGATTGTAAATTTTTTTTTTTGAGACAAGTCTCGTTCTGTCACCCAGGCTGGAGTACAGTAGTGCGATCTCAGCTCACTGCAGCCTTCACCTCCTGGATTCAAACGATTCTCCTGCCCCAGCCTCCTGAGTAGCTGGGATTACAGGCGCGCATCACCACCCCTGGCTAATTTTTTGTATGTTTAGTACAGAAGGGGTTTCGCCATGTTAGCCAGGCTGATCTCAAGCTCCTGACCTCAGGTGATCTGTCTTCCTCAGCCTCCCAAAGTGCTGGGATTACAGCTGTGAGCCACTGTGCCCGGCCATGGTTGTAAATTTTTAGTATTAGTAATTTCAAGTATTTGTTACATAATTTTATTTATTCTTTTGTAAATTATCTGTTAGTATTATTTACTTATTTACTTTGGTCTTGAATTTTTTATTAATTTATTGCGAACTCTTTAGTTTGGAAGAACATTATGTCTATGATATTTACTCCAAATATTTTTCTCAGTTTCTTGTTTGCCTTTTTACTCCTCTTTTTAAATACAGATTCTTTCTAATTTTATGTTACAAAGACATAAAACATTTTAATTATTTTCAATTTTAACTATCTTTTTTGTTATGCTTTCTTCTATTTCTTTCATTCCTAGAACATCTTTTCTCATTCAGAAATCAGAAATGCCTAGATTTTCTCTAACTTCTTAAATTTAACTTACTTAACTATCGAAACCTTCTGACATTTTTTTATGGTCAAAGTATCATCTAAACTTTTTTTTGAAACAATTGACAGAGCTTGTCAATTAAAAAGCTGTCCTTTGTTCCTGAATGATGGTGTAGTCGTCATTATACATTACAACTGTTTTCAATTGATTTAACAATTCTCAAGTGAATACCCTACCAGTTTATTGATTAAAAATTTGCAACTTGTTTTAATATTTGATGATACTAGTACTCCTTCCTGGTGCCTATATGGGCCTTTTGCCTTTCTTTATTCTTCTAGATTAATTTAGAATACTTTTTAAGTTAAAATAAATTGATCGAGATTTTAATTAGAATTTCATTAATATTCGGGAATGTCTTATATCTCTTTACTTATTCAAACCTTTAAAAACAATCTCTTGGTAAAATTTTTCCACATATTTTATATAGATCCTGCTATTTATTTTCAGTTATTTCTAGATATTTTATTTTTAATTTATTTTCACAATTCTGCATGAGATTTTAAAACATTTTTGAAATGGCTTTTCTAGAAATATAGACAAGCATTCAGTTTTTGTAACTTCATCTTGGATTACTACTTTTATTAGCTTTTTTTTTTGAGACGGATTCTCACTCTGTCATCCAGGCTGGAGTATAGTGGTGCCATCTTTGTTCACTGCAACCTCCACCTCCCAGTTTCAAGAGATTCTCCTGCCTCAGCCTCCAGAGGAGCTGGGATTACAGGTGTGTGCCACCACGCCCAGCTAACTTTTGTATTTTTTGTAGAGACAGGGTGTCACCATGTTGGCCAGGCTGGTCTTGAACTCTAACCTCAAGTGGTCCACCTGCCTCTGCCTCCCCAAGTGTTGGAATTATATGCGTGTGCCACTACTTCTGGCCTTATTTGCTTTTAAAAATAGTTTTCTAATTGTTTGATTCTCTCGTAATTTCTGGGTATCTAGTCGTATTGCCTGGATATCAATCTTTTATCTTTACTTGTTCTTATTTATCTTTTTAAATTGGCTAGGACTAAGTGTAGAACCTTATTTGTTGAACTTTAAATGATGCTTCTGCTGCTCCTGCATTTAATGGGACTTCTTTTACTAGGTAACAGTTAAGCTTGAGTTTGGTTTGTGAGCTGCAATTTCTTGAATGAGGATGTTGGGCTTTACATTTAATTTTATTATGCTTTATCTTATTATTTCTGGCTCATCAGCCAGCTCCCACCTTGTTTAAAAGTTGTAAGGCTGGCAGCCTTGAGCAGTGTCAGCTTCTCTTCTCACTCTGGGCCAACGACAGTATGAGAGATGTCTTCTTTCAAGAAAGTAAAATTGAACACACAGATTCTTGTACCTGCACTCCAGCATAGCAACTTCCCCTGGGTTCCCTCTGTTACTTAATTAACACTGTTCAACCAGCTATAAATTCTGCACATTCTCACTCCCTCAGCCCCATTTCTCCATCCTGAATACAAAGATCCCAGCCATTTTATTAAATGCTCTAATGAAATCAAGAAGGAGTACATCTTTGGCTCTCCTGTTTGTTAGTCTGGTTTATCCAAGTGAACCCCACTTTTATTTTCCAGTGCTCACAAGACATCTAGAATTATCCTGGGATTCAACATAAAATGTTCCTTGGGTCCACTTTATTCCTTTTGGAAATGCAGATGTTTGCTCTCAGCTAGTTTTGGGGAACCTTTCCCTTTCCGTTAATTTCTTGGGATTTTGACAGTGGTTGTGGGATCATGATTGTGGTCTTTTTAATACTCTGGAAAGTTACTATTTTGGGCCCCGAAACTTGAATTTATTTCACACTGCTTGCTGTGTCCTTTCATCCACCTTCCAGGGGCTCTACTTCCTCTTCAACCACATCAGTGCTTTCCTCTCAGGAGTGAAAGTCACGCTGTGGATAGAGAAGAGTGAAACAAAACAGGCATTGACTAGTTCTGACTCCTTACATCTGTCACAGTGAGTTGGCCTTGACATTTTGTTTTTGTGACAATAAATACAGCTTAAAAAGAGGCACATTTTCTCTATAGAATTTTTCTCAACCTTCAATCCGTTCCAGATTTTATCTTTCAAAACAATATTCCTATAGCTTTATGCACTGAGAAAAATTTCTTCCAAATTATATCCTCTTTTCATTTATTGTACATAAAGTTTTAAATCTGTTTATTAGTGTACACCCTTATACAGCTAACTTTTCTTTTTCACTGAAATAATGTTTCATTGTATTGTCAGCTTTTGGTTGAGAATATCGTTTTCCTCCAGATCAATTTCCCTTCATAGAATTTCTATTGACATACATACAGCAAGGGCTGGAGAGACACACATCACTGAAAGCTCATGTGATGAGAATTCAACATAGGTATTCAGAGATCTACAGAATTATTTATTTATTTATGTTTTTGAGACAGGGTCTTGCTCTGCCATCCAGGCTGGAGTGCAGTGGTGTGATCTCAGCTCACTGCAACCTCAACCTCCCAAACTCAAGCGATCTTCCTATCTCAGTCTCCCATAGCTGGGACAACAGGCGTGAGCCATCATACCTGGGTATTTTGTTAGTGTTTTTTAGAGACAAAGTCTCACTATGCTGCCTAGGCTGGTCTCAAACTCCTGGACTCAAGCAATCCTGGACTCTGCTTCCCAAAGTATTGGGATTACAGGCATGAGCTACTGCGTCTGGCCTAGAATTGTATATATATAGTGTATATATGTGTGTATATATATGTATATATAATATATACAGCTATTTAACATAATTTAAAAGTTACATATATAAGTTGACATATATTTATATGTTATATTAAAAATACATACACGTATTTATATATATATAAATCTTTAAAATATATTGAACAACTCTTTCTTTTTCTCTCTCTCTAAACCTTAAACTTGACTAAGTGTAAGCTTATTGAAGATATTTAAAAGTATTTGTTCACTACATGTCACACAACCTCTAAACAATTTCGAAAGACGGTAGTAGTTTTAAATTGGAAAACAAAAGAGAAAGATCAGTTTTAACCTACTGGAGGACCTTGACGCAATGTGGACCTGCCTCTGTGTGGATCTGTCCTGAGGATCTGTGTTCTCCCAATGCTCCCTGTCAGGCCAGGAGTCAGTCCTGTGTCGAGGTTATTCTGCTGTGACAGATCAGCACATCTCAGCCTGTGGTTTGAGACTCACTGACACAGCAACTTGAATTTTCCCTTTGACCTTTGCAAAATTCAACTTTTGGCTTGCACTGAAATCTGTGTTTCATTGACTGTGAAATTAAGAGAATCTCCAATGAGTAAAAAATGATTAGCTTTCACTTTTGGATGAAAACACGCCAAGGACAAACATTGATTTTGAGAGATCCTTTATAGAGCATTGCACCTTATAAAGCCTCTGTAGGAGGTAACACCAGTGAAATATCAGTGCTATAGCACCAGAGTCAAAGTCTCACCTTCCAGTTCATTCTTAGCTTTTCTCAGGACTTTCTAAGTGAATTTGTTTATGACTTTGAATAGTAATATTTTTAGGTATGATGACACAATTGCCAGATGATATTTACTAATGCCTCTAATAGTGAGTATTCAGATACTCACTATTTTAATTTTCACTATTTAATTTAACTCACTATTCTAATTTTCTGAACTGCATTGAATTGACATTTTTCTCTTACTCCCCTCAGCTGAGTAATTGCATTTTCCATACAACCACAGCACTTTGTGTATTATTTCATTATGCCACTTACCACCTATATTTTAATTATTTGTTTATATGCTTTATTTCTAGACTGTGGCTGCCCACAAGCAGGACCTCTCTTTTACAGGTCTGTGTATTCTTAGCATATAGCACAGGACGTGGAGCATACTACCCCAAGTCCAGGCTGACTTGGTGGACTCATTATTTGAAATTTTAAAAACATGAGTATTGTAAAGGTGGCTCAGTGGAATGCAGCATGTATGAGTTTGAATATAACATATTATTTATGTTTTATTTGCAAATTGGTGTGCTCGGAGACCTGCACTGTGTATGAAGGCCGTGTAGGCCAAGAAACTCTATGGACTTCGTCTTTCTCTGCCTCTATTTTGTTGTTTTCAAATATCCATACATCCAGTTCTAAAACTGGCCACTTTATAAACAGAGCTTCAAAGTAGTGGGAGGCTCTTTCGCTTTTGAGAACAAGCCCTGAGCTTGACATAATCCTGAGGGATGTTTAAAAGCAAATGCCCTTTTTTCCCCCCAAGGTAAATCTTATTCCACCAGATTCATGTTTCAACTGTTAAACAAACAAAATGCCCACTGCATTGGAAGAGGTATCTATTGCTTTGGTATCCACTTGATACCTTCCCTTGAAGCCAGGGAATTATATTGCTTGTATGAAATGACTTTCCTTTTTCAGTTGTTCAATCTGATTCAAGGATTTTTGATTAACCATTCAGGGGCTAAGAATAAATAAGAACCAGCAGTCCAGTAATTGGGACATCATGACTATCTAGTAGCACATTTAATACTCAGCTTCACTCTGCTACATAACCTTTTCCTTCCGCCTTCCTCTGTGATATTACCTCCCAACCCCAAAAGGCAGTGGTGTCATTGCAAGCTTCAGAAGTTAGCATTAAAATGAATACTTTTTAATTTCTTTGGATGAGATGGGGCTCTGGGCTCTGGGACAATGCTGATGGATGATGTTTTAATGCAGCTGAAATGTTATTTTTACTGAACCAGGGAAAACTATAAATTTTGCTTCATTGCCACTGATGGCTCTATGCATAAAACTATGGTGGCGCCCATCGGCCGTGAATAATCACCTCAGCACGGCAGATGTTACTTCGCGGGGAAAGCAATTCTTATGCCGAAGAATTGTGGAAAGATTAATTGTCTACAGCTGTTTCATGGCCCACAGCAATCTTGATACATTTATGATAAGTTTAAGAGCTCACTAGAGGCAGCTCCTATTCCCTGTTGTGAGAAGGGGGTGGGGGAAGAAGCCAGAGGCTTTATTTTGACACCTGGATTCATACAATCTGTCAGCTCCATTACAGCCTTCATAGAAATCCGGCAGTTGGCAGTTCTGAAATGATTGTGAGTGAGGTAAGATGCAGGAATTATCCATACGTAGATAAAGAAAAGGAGACTGAGAAGAATTATTCAAATTTGTGCAAATGAATTGCTTCCATTTTTCCTCCCTCTGCCAAGTGGAAATTGAACGTGACCCGCTCTGACCTTTCTCTATTAAGTGCTGCAAATTGCAGTAAATGCACAGTTCTGAGTGCCCTAATGAGACAGAGCCCGAGCAATGCCTCATTAATAAGGGGAGTTTGACCTTGCTGGTCAGCCCTTCATTCGATATTGAAAAGAAATAAGAAAAAAGAAGAGATGACCCACTGTAAATTTTGAACAATACATTTGATTTAGTTTGCATATACTCCCAGCTAGATGCTTCGCAACCTTTCTCCCTCTCTGCTTCCCTTGAGCCACAGGCTAAGAAGATGGTACTTACCTTTTAGGCGCCAAGGGAATGTGGTGACAGAGGTACAGCAAGTCTTGGTGAAGTGAGCATTGGGCTGGGCCCTGGGTGGCAAGGACATTCCTCTCCTCTTCCCACCTCCCCTGCAAACTGGGCCTGGGGAGTTCCTGTCTTGCCTGCCTGCCTTCCTTCCTTCCTTCCTTCCTTCCTTCCTTCCTTCCTCCCTCCCTCCCTCCCTCTCTCTCTCCCTTCTTCCTTCTTATTTCCCTCCCAACCCCCTTCCCTTCTTTCCTTCTTTCTTCCTCCTTTTTTCCTCTTATACGATAGAACTTTTCAATTTGGAAGTGAATGGTGCATGCGCACACACACATGCTTAGAAAGGGGTCTGGCCCTCTGATGTTTACTGTAGCTTTGTGCAGACGCAGGCTGAGATACTTTCTCCTTGTCTGATGTAAGAAAATCTAGGGCAAGAAATGGAATAGTACTCCTTGTTTTGGGTAGAATTATTTAGACTTATTGAGCATGGAAGGTAGCCGGTAAATGTGGAACTGAGAATCTGAGCTCATGGGTCTTCTTAAATGCCTCACAAACTACAAATTTAGCTCTTTAGACTTCCTTTAAATCACATGCTAATAGTACCTCTCCTTCTATTCAGGGAATTTCCCAGTTACAAGGAAGCCCCATGAGCAAAGCAGACAACAGATCTTAAATTTATTTAAATAATAGCTCCTAACACATAGAGATGTGCTGAAACTTTAAAAGACAATTTCAAGATGCTTAGATGCACCACCTTGTAGAATCTTAATATTTGAAAGGATCTTAGAAGTTATTTTTTCCAAACTTCTACCCAAGGCAGCAATCTCTTCTGCAATATCCCTGAGAGTGAAGATGGGCTAATTACCTCTGAACCAGACTGTTTCACTGTTAGCAACTCTCATTTGTGCAGAGTTCTTTCATATATATTACTAGAGGAAAATATTCATTTCTTTTTGTGCTGACCATATTACGAGATCCAGCTTGAATGGAGCATCTGAAACCATCAAAATTAAATGGTGGTTCCTGGGAGAACAGCTGTACCAAACTTTTTCAGTCATGCTTTTGGGTTATTAAAGGAAGATTGTAAGGATTAGCAGCCTGAAAGTCACTGTTGAAATTATTTGGGAATGGTGTTGAAGATTTCCCCTACACATGAGAACCCAGAGGAACACTTCTTTAAAAAAATATTTTAGATCAAGGAAAACCTGGGCTTGTTCTCAGAAGTTGGTTTGATTTGATCTTAATGAATACATGACTTTAATTGTATTTCTCTTGTTTCTTTGGCTATCAGGATACTCAGAACCAAATTTGTAGCCCATTTATTACCAATATGCAGAATCTTATAGCATATGTTAAAAAATGTTTTTTGAATAGGCAAGACGTGGCTATGGTACCAAATTAAAAAAAATAAAGAGGGTACATGATGAAAACTAAGTGTCTCTTCCCATTCCCCTAGTCAACAGGTTCCCCTTCAGGAAGCAGCTACTGTTACCAGTTTCTGAATAGTCTCTGCTTTTACAGCATAAACTGAGATGACTGTAGGTGATGCTCTGTGCTAAAGGTGATGAAGAACCATCGAATAATTTGATGAGGGAAATCAACTAGATTCCATTGCCTGTAAGGTAGGACAGGTGGGCACTGCCAAAAGGTATGTTGACTGGAAGTTCAGAGGCATGACTGGGAGGCTGCTTTTGCAATTCAGGCAGGTGCTAATAAAAGAGGATGGAGGTAAGGTGGAAGTAAAATCAGTAGGATTTAGCAATTAAATAGATGTTGAGGGTGAGAGATAGATAAAAAGAGTTCAGATGACTGTCTAATTTTCAGCTTCAAAGACTTCATGGCTGCTATAACTGCTAACAGAGGTAGAAGGTTTGGGGGAAGATGAGTTAGATTTAGATATAAGCAGCTGGAGCAAATGGACATCCAGTCAGCAGGTAGGGGTAAATTCTGGTGCTAAGGGTAGAGATTTGGGTTGAATATTAAGACTTAGGACTTACAAGCCTAGAGATCACAGGAAAAGACTTGTAATTGCCCAATAGGTTCTTACTGCCTGCTGCATGGACTAGTAGAGATAGTTAATGCAGACCTAGCCAAGCAGAAGGGCTGGAATTATTACTCCAATCAGCCTCCCCAAGAACTCAGAAGCTAGAGTTTTAATGGATAATTTACTGGGCAGGCGGCTAGGGAATGAGTGTTGCTGGTTGGTTGGGGATGAAATCATAGGGGTGTGAAAAACAGTCTCTGTGTACTGAGTCTGCCTCTGGGAGGGGATCACAGGACTGATTGAGTCATGAATCCTGGGTCTGGGTGGAGTCGCTTGGTTGCCAAAATGCAGAAGTCTGAAAGACCTCATAAAAGATCAATCTTAGGTGCCAAAATCGTGATGTTATCTTTTTATTTTATTTTATTTTGAGATGGGGGTCTTGCTCTGTCATCCAGGCTGGAATGCAGTGGTGTGATCTCGGCTCTCTGCAACCTCTGCCTCCCAGGCTAAAGTGACCCTCCCACCTCACCTCAGCCTCCCAACTAGCTGGGACCACAGGCTCATACCACCACACCTGGCCTCTTTTTTTTTTTTTTTTTTTTTTGTGCATGTTTTTTTGTAGAGACAGGGTTTCTGCATGTTGCTCAGGCTGGTCTCGAGCTCCTGAGTTCAAGAAATCTACCCACTTTGGCCTCCCAAAGTGCTAGGATCACAGGTGTGAGCCATGGCACCCAGCCCAAGAGTGACGTTATCTGTAGGAGCAACTGAGGAAGTCCTAAATCTTGTCACCTCTGACCACATGACTCCTGAGCAGCAAAGGATTATAGAAAGACAGGCTAGGGGCAATGGCTGGTTACCATTTAGCTACACCTACAATTTAGCAGAATTTAGGTGTCTCCTATAATCCTAATCTTGTGACTTTTCATTAGTCTTACAAAGGTGGTTTGGGTCCCTTAGCAAGGAGGGAGTTCGTTTTAGGGAGGGAATATTATAATACTTGCTTCAAAGTTAAATGATAAACTAAATTCCTCCCATAGTTAAGTTGGCCTATGCCCACAAATGAGTGAGGACAGCCAGCCTGTGAGGCTACAGGCAAGATGCAGTCAGCCATGCTAGACTTCTCTCATTGTCATCATCTTTCCAAAGGCAGTTTCAGACTCCCAGGAGAAGACTGAGAGTACATGATATCACCTAGGGAGAGTGAGTAGAGTGAAAATAATGTAGAAATGTGATAGACTTTGAAATATTTAAATGTGTTGTATTAGTTGTTTTGTTCTCCAACCTTCTTCTAGGGTCTAGCCCCACCTCTGGCTCATGGTGGGTGTCTAATGCTTAATGCCTTATTTAATCACTAACTGAGAGAGTTTGCAGAATCTCCACTTTCATCTCCAAATTACCAATGTATAATGGAAAATAACATGTTTGTTTTTTTTTTTCCCCCAGATCCACCTACCTGTAAAAAATAACATATTTGGATGTAATATTCTAGATAAGGTCTAATCTGGGAAGAACACAATCAGATTGAACTGTACAGTATTTTTAAAAATTGATGTAATATAAGTAACTACTTGGAAGAGCTCAGAGGTAGTTTTACATAAATCACTACCTAGCCTGTTTCTCTAAGCCTATATTTTAAAAATGCATTTAAAACCTGAATGAATTTATAGTTAGAAATGGAATATATTCAACTTTAGTTGATGAGGCCAGACTGTTTTCTTAAGTGATTGCACCAATTATACACAAAAGTATATAGGATTGTGTTGTTTCTTATCTTCATCAACACTTAAATTTGTCATCAGTCCTTTCATTTTAGTCATTCTGGTGGATATGTAGTGGTATCTCATCATGGCTTAAATTTACATTTCCTGGATGAAGAAGGGGACTGAGCACCTTTTAATGTTATTTGACAATTTGGGTATCTTCCTTTTTTTATTATTACTACATGGTCTCTTTTGTTCTATTAGTTTATTGGTAGTTTTTGTTATTGTAGCATATCTCTATATATTTCATATATAAGCCCTTTGTCAGTTATGTTTTATAATTTCCAAATATCTATCAACGATAGAATATTTACATAAATTGTGGCATATTCATATAATGGAATACTATATTGCAATGAAAATAAATAAACATTGGCTATATGTAGTAAAATGAGTGAATCAGATATAAGAGAATTCCAGACATAAAAGAGTACGTATTGTATGACCTCATTTATATAAGGTCTCAACACAGGTAAACTTCATCCACAGAGTTAAAAGTTAGGGCAGTGGTTGTTTACAGAGAGTGGGTAGGCAATGATTAGAGGAGGGCACAAGAGGGCTTCTGAAATTCTGCTAATCTTCAATTTCCTGACTTGGGTAGTGGCTACATAGGGGTATTTATTTTTAATAAATAATTGAGCTGCATACTTTTGATTCATGCACTTTCCTATATGAAATAATCTATCCATAAAAAGTAAAAAAATGGTATTGGGCTGTATGATGTTTCTTGTAGATGTCAACTTGCCTGGATTAAAGGATACCCAGATACCTGGTAAAGCATTATTTCTGGGTTTGTCTATGAGGGTGTTTTTAGAAGACAGAGGCATTTGAAGAAAAACATCCTATGCTCATGGATAGGATATTAATGTCATTAAAACGGCTATACTGCGCAAAGCAATTTACAGATTCAATGCTATTCCTATCAAACTACCAATATCATTCTTCACAGAATTAGAAAAAATATTTAAAAATGTATATGGAACCAAGAAAGAGCCCTAGTAGCCAAGGCAATCTTAAGCATAAAGAACAAAGCTGAAAGGATCATGTTACCCACTTCAAACTATACTACAGAGCTACAGTAACCAAAACAGCATGGTACTGGTACAAAAACAGGCATATAGACCAATAGAACAGAATAAGGCTTCAACCTACAATCTGATCTTCAACAAAGCTGACAAAAACAAGCAGTGGGGAAAAGACTCTTTATTCAATAAATGGTGCTGGAATAGCTGGCTAGCCATATGCAGAAGACTGAAGCTGTACCCCTTCCTTACACCATATACAAAAATCAACTCAAGATAAGTTAAAGATGTAAATGTAAGACCCAAAACTAAAAAACCTGGAAGACAACCTAGGCAATACCGTCTTGGATATAGGAACATGCAAAGATTTCATGACAAAGACACCAAAAGCAATCGCAACAAAAGCAAAAATTGACAAGTGGGATCTAATTAAACTTAAGAGCTTCTGCACAGCAAAAGAAACTATCAACAGAATAAATAGACAACCTACAGAATGGGAGAAAATATTTGCAAACTATGCATCTGACAATGGTATAATATCCAGCATCTACAAGGAACTTAAACCTACAAAAGAAAAAACCCCATTAAAAAGTAGGCAAAGGACATGAACAGACACTTTTCGAAAGAAGACATACATGTGGCCAAAAAATATAAAAAAGCTCAACATCACTAATCATTAGAGAAATGCAGATACAGTGAGATACCTTCTCATACCTGTCAGCATGGCCATTATTAAAAAGTCAAAAAATAACAGATGCTGGTGAGGTTGTAGGGAAAAGGGAACACTTATACACTGTTGGTGGAAGTGTAAATTATTTCAACCATTTTGGAAAGCAATATGGTGATTCCTGAAAGAGTTAAAAATAGAATTACCATTCAGCCCAGCAATCCCATTACTGGGTATATACCCAGAGGAATATAAATCATTCTATCATAAAGACACATGCACATGAATGTTCACTTCAGCACTATTTACAATAGCAAAGACAGAATCAACCTAAATGCCCATCAGTGACAGACTGGATAAAGAAAATGTGGTACATATTCACCACAGAATACTATGCAGCTGTAAAAAAGAACAAGATCATGTCTTTTGCAGGAACATGGATGGAGCTGGAGGTTATTATCTTCAGCAAACTAATGCAGGAACTGAAAACCAAATACCACCTGTTCTCACTTAAAGTGGAGCTAAGTGATGAGAACTTATAAACACAAAGAAGGGAAAAACAGACACTGGGGTCTACTTGAGGAGGGAGGGAGAGAGGAGGGAGAGGAGCAGAAAAAGGTGAGGAAATAATCTATAAAACAAACCCCCATGACGAGTTTACCTGTGTAACAAACCTTCACATGTACTCCCGAACCTAAAATAAAAGTTAAAAGAGAGAGAGAGTGACTGGCATTTGAATCAATGGACAAAGCAAGGAAGATGTGACCTTACCTATTGTGGGCAGGTATCATCCAATTGACTGAGGGCCCAGATAGAATAAAAAGGCAGAGCAAAGGAGACTTCTCTCTCTGTTGAAGCAGGTATACCCTTTTCCTTCTGTCATTGGACATCAGAACTCCAGATTTTCTGGCCCCTCAACTCTGGGAATTGCACCATCAGTGCTCCCAGGTTCTCAGGCCTTTGGCCTTAAACAGATAATTGTTAAGTTGGCTTCCTTGGCCCCACCCTGATTCTCAGGCGTTTGGACTTGGACCGAGCCATGTTACTCACTTCCTTGGTTGTCCAGCTTGCAGATGGCCTGTCATGAGACTTCTCAGCTTGCATAATTGCATGAACCAATTCCCCTAATAAATTCCCTCCTATTGGTTCTGTCTCTCTGGAGAACTCTGACTAGTATAGGCTACATATTAGGTTGGTGCAAAAGTAACTGGGGTCTTTGCCATTAAAAGTAATGACAAAGACCACAATTACTTTTGCACCAACCCAATATTTTGAAAAAATGTATTTGATGATGAATTTACCAAAGCACTGTATTATAATCTCTATTACTGAATACGTTAGACGAATATACAAATTTTCCTGCTTAAAAAACCAGAATGGTACGGGGGGATGAGTTGGAGTAGGGGTGGTGAAAAGTTAGAAGTGAATGAAAACATTTTCTAAGTAGCCCTCCTCTTGCATGGAAAGTCCTTCCTGAGACAGTATTCTGTGCCTTTCAGTTAATGTAAAGCCTGGATGCAGACAGAACAATGTGGATGGAAAGACTTAGCTGGGTACCAAATGCAAGCGGCAACTTCCAGTCTGACTGCATAAAAATCCTGAAGATAAGCACAGAAAAACAAACAGCTTTGAAAAGATAAAAACATTTCACAATTTCAAGAGGTGATGATATTATGTTTTTCCTCCCATGGGATGAATCAAAAAACAGTTCCTCAAATAGGTTTTACATAATTAAAGAAATCTCTCTGCCTAGAGTAAACCAACTGAATCGTACAGTGGAGTCTGGAGAAAATGCCCTGATGTTTGATTCACCGTAAGGATTTCATTTGAATGCAATTCTAATTACGCACACCTTTCTGTGGTTAAGAGTATAGCCTCCGCAGTCAGACTGCCTAGGTTTAAATTTGGACTTAGCCTTTTACAAGCTGTTTGGGCACATTATTTATTCTCTGCAAATTGGGGACACAAGTAATATGCCCCTCATGGCTGAAGAATGGATGAGAACACGCACGACAGATGCTTACAACAGTGGATGCCACATTGTAATATCTTGATTAGTGTTAGTATTCGCTGTTATTATTACTTGTAGTAACATTAATGCCATTTAATCCTTCTGATTATATGTCAAGGAGAGAGTCTCTGATTGGGACTGGTCTTTAGCATGTATGTAATTGTTATCAGGTGCCTCTTGTTTCAGGGTTCCAGGTTTCTCCACAATCCAGTAACACTTTCCTCTTCTTGCCTTTCAGACTTGCGGGAGGTTCTGGAGTCCCATGGTTTTTAATCTCTGGAGGCTTCGCCATCTTTTGTGGGTTCCTTTAATTATCTTTACTGCCTCAAAAGCTGTAAGTTGAATGTTTTGAGTATTCCATATGCTTAGGATTGTCACTAATGCATGTATGTCACATTTAAATAACTCTGAAAACTAAGAAGGGTGTGGCATACTGTAGTTTCATTTTAAAATTTAGTTAAAATTGAAAATGTATAATTAAAAATTTAATTTTACAGGGCAGTTTTACTGTACAAACATAGAACTATTATAGATTAATATGTACTATCTGGCTAATCCCAGTTTTATATTCTGTAGTGACATCATACTCACCATCAAGAAGAAATATTTTTCCCCGTGAGTAAATTGCTGAATATTGCCTACTAAGATTCCTCAATTACAGACAATGATTAAGCCAAAATGTAAACAGGCATACCAGACGTTGGGATGCCTGCTTAGACCTGGATTGGACCAGGGTCAGTAATTTACTTTTAACTCTTTGCCTGTGGTAATTTTTAGAAATCTACTGACTTTATGTTAACTATTTTTTAAAAAAATAATTTTTTTTTTTTTGAGACGGAGTCTTGCTCTGTCACCCAGGCTAGAGTGCAGTGGCGTGATCTCGGCTCATGGCAACCTCCACCTCTCGGGTTCAAGCAATTCTGCTGCCTCAGCCTACTGAGTAGGTGGGACTACAGGCACGTGCCACGACGCCCTGCTAATTTTTGTATTTTTAGTAGAGACAGGGTTTCACCATATTGGCCAGGCTGGTCTTGAACTCCTGATCTCAGGTGATCCACCCACCTCGGCCTCCCAAAGTCCTGGGATTACAGGTGTGAGCCACTGCACCTGGCCTTTATCTGTTTGGAGCTGGCATTCAGTGTCTTTGTATACCCAGACCAGTGATTGGGCTCAGGACATGCTACCCCCATATGTGACTGTAGGAGACCAGAATATGCCACCTCAAAATAAGGATTATTTATGAGCTGGCCACTTTGAGAAACAGCAGCCACAGGAGAATCTCTGAAAACTAGAGTAGAAGTCACCTTTTTGAAAGGGAAATTTATAGCTCTATAAATCTTCATCTGTAAGGGCGTCTCCCTCTCTGTACCAGGAAGAGCAGGGTGACTAAATCGTTAGGTACTCTTATCAATGGAGAAGGCATAGATTTAAATTTGGATATCAAACCTTACCCTTGTTTACCATACTTTTTCTGGGCATCTCCCCGTAACCGGCTCTCCCCCACACCCTTCGTTCTTGGTTTCAGCAGGGTGATGGTATTTAAGCCCAAACTCTGAGCCACTGCCTTGTAATTACCTCATTTTCCTCCTGAGTGTCTCACATGTATATGCTGGGGCTCAGAAAATGATACCCCAAGAAATGGGGCTTTGGCATACTGAGTACTTTGAACTAAAGGATACTACAAGGCTCAGAAGTGAGATCTTTCTGACCTTCTGCTGCTCTTCTTTCTCCTGCTCCCCTTTTTCCCATAAGGCGGGTGTTAGAAACTAGAATTCCTCTTTCCCAAGGCGGGTCCTAGAAAATAGAACCCCTCTTCCCCAAAGCCAGCCATAAAAACTAGAGTTACTACTTTAATCTTCCCCTGCTTGTCTGTCTAGATCTAGGAGGTGACCATAAAGAAATTTTCCGATCTACTCTTATCTGATAGCATTCTGGAAGGAGTCCTGCCCTGTACTCAGGAGGAGGAATACCGCACAGAGAGGCCAGGAAGAATCTGAACAGACAGGCCTTGCTGGTTTCCTCAGTCAATCTATTACCATTAAAACATACCCTTTCTGTCCAATCACATTTCTACATGGCTGTCCATTCTTCATTCAACCTAAGCATAAAAATGAATTGTTTTCCCTTTATCTTTGGGTCTTTATTTCTGAAGGGTCCTGTGTCATGTGAAATTTTGATCAATTTTTTACGCTTTTTTCTTGTTAACTTGTCTTTTTTTTTACAGGAGTATCGGCTGTGACCCTTATGATGGGTTAGGAAAGGTATCACATCTATGCACTGCTATACGTTCAAGTTACTAGGTGCTGCAGGCACATAGTAAGCACTCAATTCATATTTTGAGGGCAAAGGAGTCACTTAGAGTCCACGTTGTGTATATGGGTATTGCTTTCAATATATGGGTGTTGCTTTAACATGTAAACTCACATTTCTTACTTTTCCATAAATATATTTTGTGGATGTTTAGATAAAGAGAAGTTGCTCATGACTCTTCAGATAAAGTTTGATCACAATGTTAATAGGCCAATTTACTGTTAAGCCAATGACTAACACGTGCTCTTTTTTTGGTATAAAATTTAAATTATAAATCAGGAATAGACACTCCTGAGATGTGAAGCTTATATACTGATGGTGTCTAACAAAACTTAAATGTCTATTTGTGTACACATAACCAAAATAAGGTTCATATATTCTGGCTTAATAGCAAATGCAAACATTAATTGGAAAATGTTGAAATGTTAATTAAACTTGATCAATGTCAGATTTTGGTTTTTATAAAAGTCAAGGATGAAGGGAACTAACATTATTAAGAACCAGGAAGCTTAAATACAATTTTCTATTTAATTCTCACAATAATAGCAAGGTGAGGTATTATTCTCTCCACTTTATTGGTGAGGAAATGGCTCAGAGAAGTTATATGACTCACATTAATCAGGGTTAAGTGGCAAAATAATAATTGAAATCCAGTTTTGGATTACTCAAATCTTAAGTTCTTTCCATGATTTCATATTGCTATGTAGGTGAAAAGCAGTGCATTAACGTTTTCCTGTTCATTTCTCTATAGCTAATTTCCGAGCAGTTGTTGAATTATCCAGAGGCTCAAGGCTGAGGCAGCTGACACTTTGTCTCTTCTTTCCTTCTTCTATTTCTCCTTTTGTGTCTGTCTTTCTCTTTTCCCCTCCTTCCCTTCTTACCTTCCTTTCTCTATTTTTTTCCTCCTTCTCTACCTCCTTTCTTCCCATCTTTCCTTTTTTCTTCCCTGATATCTGGATGTCTTCACAATAAATTATTATGCAGTGAATTCCTCATTGTCACTGATGGTAAGACTGTAGTGATGTAGCTGTCCCTGCAAAACAATCAGGAACAAACCCAACTGAAAGAGAAGAATGAGAAACCTAGGAAATATAAGATGATGGGGAATCGGGGGCTGAAGAAATAAAAAATAAGAGAACAGAAATAGAAGGAACATAAAGTTTGGTTTGGTTCATTAAAAAGTCATAATACATACCTTTCTAAATTGTTTAGATTTCTATGTCCATATTTGAGACTGAGAATAATGACTAGTTACCCAGAGCAAGATTCAGAGGTGGGTCAATATTATTTGTCCTTGTAAATACATGGGACATGGGTGTTTACATGAAATTAAATTTACAGTGTTATATTTGAATCTATTAGAAGGGCCAGTTTTTAAAATCATATACCTCATCTTTTATAATTCGAAAACAATTTCAACTTAAAACAGATATATATCCTATTTGGAGAATGCCTATTCATTTTATCTCTACTAATAAACAGATGATAATAAGAAACATTTTATAAGGATGTCAGTAGTAATAATAGCAATAGGCAAGGAGTAACTCTTTAATTAAAGCAGATATGAAAACATTGGGATTTATGGGAAATATAAGTTAGAGATACAGAGTGGGATATCTCCAGATAGTTTTCTTTGTACATTCGAAATTGTGTTTTATAAAATTCTATTTACATGCAACTTTTCAAGATACACCTGATATGCAAAGAAGTATCACTTGTTATAATTTTCAAGATTAACACCACCACCGCTACCACCATGACCACCATCAGAGTCAAAATTCCCTCCATTAAAAAATATTTTATTAACCAGAAGGTTAGAGAAAACAAGTTACATTATTATTTAAAAAGTGATTTTTTGTTGTTGTCAAAAACTTTGTAAGGTCTTGCTAATCCTGCATATTAAAAAAATACTCTCAGCTCCAATGATACCTTCTCAGGGAAACTTTCTTTTTATTTAACTATTTATGTAGAACTTTTAATTGTGGTAAAATATGCATAGCATAAAATCTACCATCTTAGCTCTTTTTATGTGTGTAGTTCTACGGCATTGCTGTGTTACCAGTGCCACCATGCATCCACAGAACACTTTCATCTTGTAAAATTGAAACTGTATGTCTAATAAACAATAACTCTCCATTGTCCCATTTCCCTAGCCCCTGGCAGCCATTATTCTACCTTCTGTCTCTATGAGTTCTTTTTATCTTTTTGACATCATTTCTCCTGTGTTGAATTAAGCGCCCTCTCCTAGGACCCCTGATCACCTTGAGCACAGCTTGGTCTTTCAATCTTGATAGATTTATTCATTTATTCATGCATTTGTTTTGTCATTAGAAATGGATTCATTGTTTCCCTATTCTGGTTCAGGTCCTATAAGTTCGTAGAAGTCTGGGTCCATGCATAGTAAGTGACTCGTGCCCACCCAAGTGTCAGGCTTATAGTAACTGCCTCATATAGGATTATGTGGCAGAAATGTGCACATATTTGAATCTGGTATGTGTCATTTGCAAAAGTTTGGGATACAAATTTAAAATATTTGTTGGTTTGTACATTTCCCTCTAACATTTCATCAAATGATAAACTGCTGGTACATGCTGGTAATGAAGGTGGGATATCTAAAGCAGCGCATTTAGTGTTTCCATTTGGTCTTTTGTATGTACCATTCCTTTTAGTGTTCTATTAGTTTCTTTCATAGTTGGGGTTTTTTTTGGTCTTAGGACATACTACATACAAATAGTCCTTTTAATTTTATTTAAATCACAAAAAAAGGATATACTAGAAAATGAATAATGGAGACTGAGGAATTTGTTTGTAAAACAAGTGAAGAACTAAGGTATTGTTTGAAAAATCCAGATAAAAGTTTTAGATACTTTGACTTCTACTTCTGGCTAAGCTGGAGACTGAATTTACTTTCCTAACTGAAACAACTGAAATATTGTATAAAATATATGAAACCACAGTTCTCAAGACATTGGACATAGAGTCCTGTTGCCTAGGCTGGAGTGCAGTAATCTGATCTTGGCTCACTGCAGTCATGACCTCCAAGGTTCAAGTGAACCTCCTGCCTCAGCCTCCTGAGTAGCTGGGACCACAAGTACACACTACCACACCTGGCTAGTTTTTTGTATTTTTTTGTAGAGATGGGATTTTGCCGTGTTGCCCAGGCTGGCCTCAAACTCCTAAGCTCAAGCAGTCTGCTTGACTTGCCTTCCAAAGTGCTGAGATTACAGGAGTGAACCACTGGCCCAGTTGACTGTTAAGAATTCTTACCAAAATACTAAAAACTCTCTTAATGTCACTTATAAATGTATAAAAAATAGTAAAACTGACATCTAATTGGGTCACTGTAATCAGAAACATTAAAAACATTGAAAATTAATGTGTTTATTTCTTTGTAAAAAATTTACCAAGGGTAGTTTTAACAGTGCTTGACTTCTTGTTATGTAACTTATTACATGAAATAAACATCTTTTCTATGCTTTGGTAAATTGTCATACTTCTAGTTCAGATTAACTTCTAATATTTTATCCATTTCTCATTCAGTGTTTGAAATATCTTTAAGAGTTCCTTCGATATGAAATTCAAACATCTTTCTTTTTTATGAAAATCACTTTACTCATTTGTCAATATGTCCACCTTCACTAAGCTCATCTTGCTGCATATCTAGAGTCTTTCTTTTTTTTTTTTTGAGATGGAGTCTTGCTCTGTCGCCCAGGCTGGAGTGCAGTGGCGTGATCTCAGCTCACTGCAAACTCCGCCTCCTGGGTTTATGCCGTTCTCCTGCCTCAGCCTCCCGAGTAGCTGGGACCACAGGCACCCGCCACCTCGCCCCGCTAGTTTTTTGTATATTTTTTTTAGTAGAGACAGGGTTTCACCGTGTTAGCCAGGATGGTCTCGATCTTCTGACCTCGTGATCCGCCCGTCTCGGCCTCCCAAAGTGCTGGGATTACAGACTTGAGCCACCGCGCCCGGCCTAGAGTCTTTCAAATAGTGGCAATGTCAACATTTCCACAGTTAGCCAACTCTATTCATGTTGTTTGAATTTCCATCATTCCAACATTATTACTTTTGGTTTCTTTGTGGTACCTGGCATTATTTATTATTTATTATTATTATTATTTTTGCCAATTCCCTTTCTTTCCTGAGGTTTTTTTTTTTTTAGATGGATTCTTGGTCTGTCGCCCAGGCTGGAGTGTAGTGGTGCAGTCTCGGCTCACTGCAACCTCCGCCTCCTGGGTTCAAGTGATTCTCCTGTCTCAGCCTCCCAAGTAGCTGGGATTACAGGCGCATGCCACCACACCTGGCTAATCTTTGTATTTTTAGTAGAGACGGGAAAGTATTCATTTTTATGCAATGTTACATGAGTTTATCACTAGGAAACAAGGAGGCATCATAACTACATGCTTTGCTGACTGTCATTTACTTATTAATGGTCTGAGGAGCTAGTAGCAAAGTTTGTATTTTGTGCAGTTACTCATAGTACATATACCATGATAGCTGAAATTTAAACCATGTTATTGGGGGACTGTTTTTACTAAACAGAGGTAACTTTTCAGCTAAACAGTGGTAATGTTTTAGTTAAACAGTGGTAACTGAAATCTATTTATATTTGAACTGTGCAGCATAAGGATTGCCTGTATTTGAAAACAAAGATGAAATAAGTATGCTTTCAGATATTAAAAAATCTAAAAGGATTAATCATAAAAAGACCTGTACTACCAAACCAAACCAAACAAAAACCCAAACCATTGAAAGAAAGACTTTTAAGCAGAACATAATGATACCAGATGGAAATCGAGATCTATATAAAAGGTCCAGAACTGGTAACTGCATAGGTAAATACTTTTTTTTTTCTTATTATTTAAATTTCTTTAAATCACAAACAACTGTTTAAAATACAAATAATAACTATGTATTTTGGAGTTTAAAACCTACGTAGAAGTAAAATTTTTGACAATAGCACGAAGGACAGGAGGGGAAAACTAGATATATATGCTATTGTAAGTTTCTTTTATTCTGTGTTCTCTGATATAATATCACATGAAGGTAAACTATGATAAGCTAAAGATGTATACTACAAACTCTGAAACAACCAACAAAATAAGACAACAAAAACATAGTTAACATTAAACAAAGAAGAGAGAATAGAATAACAAAAATTAGACAAATAATTCCAAAGAAAGCAGAAAAGAGGAAACAAAAAGGAGATGGGACAAATACAAAACAGATAGTAGGACTGCAGACTGAAACATCAGCATGTCAATCACCATAATAAATGCAAATGGTCTAAACACTGTAATTAAAAGGAAGATTGTCAGATTTGATATAAAAGAAAGACCTAACTATATACTGCCTCCAGTCCCTCGACCTCAACTTTAAATGTAAAGGCACAAAAAGTAAAGGAATAGAAAAGACATGCCATATTAACACCAATTAAAACCAAACAAATAACTGAAATGGCCCTTGGTATCAGAGAAAATGGATTTTATAGCAAGGAGTTTTCCCAAGGATAAATAACATAATTTCATTTGTTAAAGGTGTTACCTTTATATATAATTTTTATTATCTTTAAATACCATAATATAATATAATACAATATAATATAATATACCATAATATAATATAATACAATATAATATAATATAATATAATTTTATTTGTTAAAGGTGTTACAAGCAACCTGATCCAAGCGATATTTGTAGGGAACTTTTTAAGTATATGTCTAGTTTTCCCCTCCTGGCCTCATGTACTCAACATGAGGACACAGCAATCTGAAATATTTGTGACCCAAATAGCACCACCTCAACCTACAAGAAAAAACCAAAACAAAAACAGAAAGACCTGTAAGAAAAAAATACAAATCCATAATTAGAGTGAGAGATTTCAACATTTCAATTATAGTCAGAGATTTTCTGTCTCTTAATGGTAAATAGAACAAATGGAAAATCAGTTAGGTTATAGAAGACTTGAATAACACTACCAACCAACCTAACCCAAGTGATATTTATAGGGAACTTTTCCCAACAACAGCAGGATACAAATTCTTTTTAAAAGCTCAAGGAATATTTACCAAGATATTCTATGTCTGGACTAAATGAATCTCAGTAAATTTAAGAGGCTTCATGTTAGGTAAAGTACCTTCTCTAACCATGATAGAAATAAATTAGAAATAAATAACAGAAAAATATCTGGATAATTTCTAAGAATTTGGAAACAAAATAACATATTTCTAAATAACCCATGGTTCAAATAATAAAGAAAGAAGGAAATTAGAAAATGCTTTGAACTGAATGAAAATAAAAATACAATATATCAAAAATTTTGAGATGCTGCTAAAGCAGTACTTAGAGGGAAACTGATAGCACTGTGGATAGCCATTGCACTCCAGCTTGGGCAACAGAGTGAGACCCCATCTCTAATTTAAAAAACAGCAAATTGAATGCAATAATATGTAAAAATGATAATGCATCATGATCAAGTGGAGTTTGTCTCTGGAAAGCAAGATGGGTATAACATTTGAAAATCAAGTGATGAAATTTAGGAATATGTTCAGTATTTTGATTTGGTGATGGTGCCACAGGTATATATTTATGTCAAAATTTGACAAATTATGCAGTTTAAATATGTATGGTTTATTATATGCCAATCATACCCCAATAAAATTGTTAAAAATTCTGCCACGTGTTCAAGAGCTGAGACTCTATAGGTAGTTAGGCCTTAATATGATAATCTCTATTTTATGGCCACCATACTTTTCATTAAGGTATCAATCCTCTTTATAGTTCATGTTTATTGCAGCAATGTTCACAATAGCCAAGATTTGGAAGCAACCTAAGTGTCCATCAACAGATGAGTGGATAAAGAAAATGTGGTTCTTGTACACAACGAAGTACTATTCAGTCATTAAAAAAAAGGGATCCTATCATTTGCAACATCATGAATGAAACTGGAGGTCATTATGTTAAGTGAAATAAGCCAGGCACAGAAAGACAAACTGCATGTTCTCACTTATGTGTGGGATTTGAAAATCAAAATAATTTAACACATGGAGATAGAGAGTAGAATGATGGTTACCAGAGGCTGGGAAGGATATAGGGAGGTGTGAGGGAAATGAGGATGGTTAACAGGTACAAAAAAAAAGGTAGAAAGAGTGAATAATACCTAGCATTTGGTAGCACAACAGAGTGACTATAGTCAAAATATTTTAATTGTACAGTTTAAAATAACTAAAAGGCAGCCAAGATCATGCCACCGCAGCCTACGCAACAGAAAGAGACCCTGTCTCAAAATTAATTAATTAATTAAGAGAGTATAATTAGATTATTTGTAATACAAAAGATAAATGCTCAAGGGACTGGATACCCCATTTTCCATGATGTGATTATCACACGTTGCATGCCTGCATTGTGTGCAAAACTCACCTCACAGAGTTGATGTGGGAAGGAAATGATATAATTCAGGAAACTGCAAAAATAAAAGCCCACTAAACACACACTAAACATTACCAAGGCTAAATAGTTGACAGTATTATTAAGAACAAATGAGTTCTTACTACTGATATTTTGCTGTTACTATAAGGGAAAGAAAAAGAACCAAAACAGTTAGGTGGATTATTTAGAACCCATCATGAACCTGTAATGATGGTAATAAACTTGTCCTCTTAAAATCATTGGACTTTGTTCATGTATTACAAAAATTATTTTGTGTTTTCTAAGAGGTGACCTACATCCAATACTAGAAACTAAAGTTTCTATAATCTTCTTTAGATAACATAATGGTGTCCTGGTTTATTTCCATTTCAGTCCATTCTATAAATTGCTTTTGGTGTTCTCAGAAAGAAAAAGAAAGAAAGAAAGGGAGAAAGAGAGAGAAAGAAGAAAAGAAAGGAAAGGGAAAAAAGAAAAAAGAAAAAAGATTGTTGTACTCCCTTGCTCATTACCATTGACTTTCCATTTCTTACAGAATTAAGCCCAGCCTTCTAAGATTGGCCTTGAGAGTGCTCCATGACTTTCCCACTT
Organism: Chlorocebus sabaeus; assembly: GCF_047675955.1. NCBI lineage: Eukaryota > Metazoa > Chordata > Mammalia > Primates > Cercopithecidae > Chlorocebus > Chlorocebus sabaeus. The sequence continues at coordinate 35,149,054 of NC_132910.1, forward strand.
TCTACTTTCCCTCAGATAATACAGTGTAGAGATTAAGAGCATTAATCTTGGAATGGGAGCTCCTGGTTCCATTCTTCTTTCTGTGCCTCAGTTTCATTTCTGGAAAATAGGAATAATAGTAATACCTACTTTGTAGGACCATTGTGAGGCTCAAGTGACTTTGTGTAAACAAGCTCTTAGAATAGTACCTGGTTGATAATAAGAACTCATAATGTTTGCATTATTTTACCTATTATTTTATCTACCGCTTCCCATGTGCTTTCCCATGCATTATTTACTTCCATCACATTACTTGTTATTTGTTATGGGCTGAATTGTATCCCTCCCAATTTTCCATGTTGCAATCCTGACCCCCAGCTTCTCAAAATGTGACTGTAGTTGGAGATTAGGACTTTAAAGAGTTCAGTTAAAAATGAAATCTTTAGGGTGGTCCCTAATCCAATCTGACTGGTATCCTCATAAGAGGAGAAAATTTGGGCCAATAAAGAGATACCAGGGCTGCAAAGGTGACACTGCTGCCCCAGTGAGCCTGGAAATTGGGACTGTCATTTCTGTGCACCAGAGGACAGAATACAGAGCCAAAGAGGATTATTAAGGAGACTTAAAGTCTAATGGAGTTTGCCTTGCTAGGTTTTGGATTTCCTTGGGACTTATGACCCCTTCTTTCTGGTTTCTTCATTTTGAAATGAGAATGTCTATGCTATGCCTGTCCCACTACTGTGTTTTGGAAGCAGGTAACTTGTCTAGTTTCACAAGTGCACAGGTGGACAAAACATTTGCCTCAGGATGAATCAAACTTGAATCTCACTCAAACTTGATTTAGATGATATTTAGATAAGATTTGGGACATAATAGTTGATGCTGGAATATGATAAGATTTTGGGGTTGTTGGGATGGAGGTGAATGTATTTTGCATGTGAGAAGGACATGAATCTGGAGGGCCAGAGGTCACAGCATTATGGGCTGAGCTGTGTTTCCCTAAAATTTGTACATTGCAGCTCTAACTCTCAGTACCTCAGAATGTGGCTATATTTGAAGATAAGGTATTTATAGAGATAATTAAGTTAAAATGAATTCTTTAGAGTAAGCCCTAATCTAGTCTGACTGGTGTCTTCGTAAGAAGAGGAGATTTGGAAACACAAAGAGACACCAGAGGTGTTTGTGCACAGACTCAAGACCATGTGGGGCATGGTGAGAAGGCAGTCGTCTGCAAACCAAGCAGAGAAGTCTCAGAATAAACTAAACCTGCCGACACCTTGATCTTGGACTTCCAGCCTCCAGAACAGTGAGAAATAAATTTCTCTTGTTTAAGCCACATGATCTGTGATATTTTGTTGTGGCAGTCCTAGTAAATTTATTCCCAAATAGACTGCATTCCCCGTTCTCCACATCTTTACATGCACTGTTCTATTTCCCTTGAATGCTCTTTCTTTCAAAGCTGCCATTCTGCAAAACTTAGTTCAAACCATAACTCCTCCATAAAATCGCTTCATGTTCCCTCAGTTGAAATTGCTTTCCCTTCTCTATTCTTTCATAAGCATGACATTTGATTGTGAATTAAAGAGTATTCACTTTTGACTTACCTTTACCATAAGTTTGTGAGCTCCTGAAGGGTAGAATATGGTGTATTTTTAAAAATCTTCAGTCAATCACTGTGTTTTGTAATAGTAGACTCTGAGTAAATATTGAGTTGAGTTGTTGACTCCGGTTCTATGATGAGAGTCTCATTTATGTTTTCTCTTCACCCTGACTTCCATAGAAAACTTAATATATTGTAGACTGTCAGCACTGACCGACATTGGCTAACATAAAACAGGCACATGGCTTGATTATCTTGTAGGAAAACCTGCACTTAGATAGTTGGCTGGGGCTTACAGGAATCATAGGACTTTGCTTAGGTACTTGTTAAAAGCTTTCCATGCATTCACTAACCTAATTCTCACAAGGTTCAAATGAGTTAGGTTATAGTATGGTAACTTACAGGTGACAAAGCAGAGACAAAATCAATAAATTGTGCAGGACTACACACCTAAGATGTGGTGGAGCCAGGAAAAGAGCTCAGAACTTTCAGATTTCATAGTTCATGCCAGAAGGATGGACCTCTACAATTCTGAGTTCAAGGATTTGATCATTTCCCCACATTGCTTCTCATAGCATTTTCCATGACTTTCTGCAGCTAGGAGCTTTGGATTTGTCTGCTGGGAGCATAAGAGATGTCCCAGGGTCCTTTTTCATAATGGAGAAAATAATAAGATGTTTACATTAAGGATGATTAGTGAGATTGAGGCCACATCCTCAAGTCCAGGGATTTCTAGCTGCCAATGCAACATTAGTTAGAATCAGACAGCAATACATCCTGTGAAGGCAATATTCTTTGGGAGATACTGCTGACCTGGTAATGCCCATTCTAGAATCATGGCCCAGGGAGAGGATGTCTTGTCATTTCAGATATTTATATGCCAGTGCCTTGAAGGAATTGTTTTTATTAACCCGTTTAAAAAAACTAATGTTTATTTATAATAAAAACTCAAAATAGTTCAGAATGTAAGAAGGTGAAGGTGTTAAGTCTCTGCCCCACTCCCTCTAATTATTTTCAGAAAGGTCATATGCATTAATGAGCATTTAGGAGAATAAATTAGACCATTCTCTACATTTATTTGCTTTCTTCTTTTTAATGACCATGTGCGTTTCTGTTGTGTATGGATGCAATAACCATCCTTATGCATTCATCTTTGGGTGCTTGCGGTAGTATTTCCTAAAGTAGAAGTCTGGATAGAGGGGCTCTTTACCCTGTGGCCTTATGAAGAAGGCAAAACAGCCTGTTTAGAATGACTAAACTACCTCTGCAATGAAAACTACAGATAATTAAATATATTTATGTATAATAATTTTCAAAGAATATGCAGAGGGTGTTACCTGGTGATGATCTGCAGTCTTTTTCGCTACAGGACTGATGATAGCTGTCAGTGAGGCCATACTGGATTACTTTTTTGCAAGGCCTTGGCACCTTGTGGCAGAGAATGTGGTCCTCTGTGGGTCCCATGCATTCTTTCACTTCACTGCTATTTTAAGATGTCTGTTTCTGGCTGGGCACGATGGCTCATGCCTATAGTCCCAGCATGCTTGGGAGGCGGAGGTGGGTGAATCACCTGGGGTCAGGAGTTCAAGGCCAGCCTGGCCAACATAGTGAAACCCCGTCTCTACTAAAAATAAAAAATTAGCTGGGCGTAGTGGCAGCCGCCCAGCTACTCGGGAGGCTGAGGCGTAGAATCACTTGAACCTAGGAGGCAGAGGTTGCAGTGAGCCGAGATAGTGCCACTGCACTCCAGCCTGGGTGAAAAAAAAAAAAAAAAGTCTGCTTCTGGGCTGGGCATGGTGGCTAATGCTTGTACTCCCAGCACTGAGGGAGTCCAAGGAGGGTGGATCGCTTGAGCCCAGCAGTTCAAGACCAGCCTGGGAAACATGGTGAGACTCTGTCTCTATAAAAAAAAAAATGCAAAAATTAGCCAGGGATGGCAGGGTTGAGGTCGGAGGATCGCTTGATCCCAGGAGGTAGCCATATCCATGCCACTGTGCTCCAGCCTGGGTGACAGAGCAAGACTCTGTCAAAAAAAAAAAAAAAAAAGTCTGCTTCTGACATCAAGAAATTTTATAATAAATCTTTTCTTATGCACATACTCAAAATATGGTCTTTAAATACTAAATGGTTACAAGTTTATTTCTCTAGAAAGCTTTGCTCCTCCCAAACTATAATCTGGACAGTGGTTGCCCCCTACTTTCCTCGTCAACCCCAGGAAAAGGTATCATATTTCTCTCTCTCTCATCTGATCCTTGTGCTTCTGGGTTTTCTTTGGGGGTTTGTTCTCTCTGCCATTATGTTTTGCTGACAGCGATGATGTTGGGAAGAGCATTTATTTAGCATTGCTTTTGACAGAGTCATTCTCTCTTTCAAGTTCAAGTTGAAAAGTAAAACCCCATTGTGCTGCCATGACACTTCTGTGCAACGCCAATAAAACATCCCTGCCTCTCATCTCATCTTATGTTAACTTGTGGGCATTGCTGTGATCTTTTTCATTCAGTGTCCTGAGGGTGATAGCACACACAGCCTGTTATTACTTGCAGCCAATGAAGTGCAGCAATGGACCCTTGCTCATGGAATTCACTGGTCTTACCATCTTCCGCCACAGTCTGTTACAGTGCCAGCTAGGTGACAATTCTTTTCAGGACCTGGACCATGTTCTCCAGAAGGCTGTACATGCTCTGAATTAGTGTCCAATATTGTTACTGTGTCTCCCATCGCCAGAATCCATGGGTCTAGGGATCAAGGGGAAATGGGAATGGCATTACTCACCATTACCCCTAATGACCCACCGGCAAAATTTTTGCTTCTTGTTCTTACAACTTTATGCTCTGGTGGTCTGGAGGTCTTAGTCCCAGAGGGAAAACTACTCCCACCAGGAGACACAACAAATATTGCATGGAGCTAGAAGTTAAGACTGCCACCTGGCCACTCTGGGGTCCTCATGCCTCTGACTCAGCAGGCTGAGAGGAGAGTAAAGGTGTTGGCTGGGGTGATTGATGTGGACTGCTACTCCACAATGGAGGTTAGGAAGAGTATGTCGGGAATACAGGATATCTCTCAGAGAGTCTCTTAGTATTACCAGGCCTTGTGATTAAGATCAATGGGAAATTACAACCACCATATCTGGGCAGGACTAGGAATGACTCAGATCCTTCAGGAATGAAGGATTGGGTCACTCTGCCAGGTAAAGAACCATAATTAGCTGAGGTGCTTCTTGAAGGGAAAGGGAATATAGATTGGGTAATAGAAGAAGGTGGTTATACATACCAGCTACAACCACGTGATTAGTAGTTACAGACATGCGGGCTGTAATTGCCATGAGTACTTTCTCTCTATTTTAAGAATACTTTTGTATGTATTCATATACATGTATGTGTGTGAGTGTATATATATAAAATACATATGTATGTATGTGTATGTATACATATATAATATATACTACACATGTGTGTATGTATATATACACATATAAATATATATACTACATATGTATGTATATACGTATATAAATATATATACTACATATGTATGTATGTATATACATATATAAACATATATATACAAAGAAAATATCTTTGTTTTCTTTCTTCTCTTATTCCTTTCTCATATAATGTAAAATGCATTGAGTTTATATGGGTATTTAAGTATTGTTAATTTTATATCATAATATTTACATTGTGGGATATCAGAAGAGGAGTGAACATCATTTAAGGACTTTACTTCCTCTTCTGGAAAAGTGATTAGTGCATTTTTGGTGTACACAGGATACTTGTATCATACTAGGAGGAACTATAGCCTTGTTATTGTTTTTATGTGGAGATTAAGTGTGGTTTAAAGAGGTGAGTATGGTACCGGGTTGACAAGGGGTGAACTTCTGATAGTCAATTTTGGTTGTCAGTTTGACTGAATTAAAGGATACCCAGATCGCTGGTAAAGCACTATTTATTCTCAATCATTGCATTATTTATTCTCAGTGCTTCAGTCGGTACTGAGGCTGTCCCTCTTTTGTGAAAAGGAAACCCAGGTGGTTTGGCATTTGATTAGAATAATTGGGTTGCCCCAGGTATATCTGTGAGGCTGTTTCTGAAGGAGATTGGTATCTGAGTTGGTGAATTGGTAGGGGAAATCTGCCCTCAATGTGCACTGGCACCATCCAATTGGCTGGGGGTCTGGATAGAATAAAAAGGTGGAGGAAGGGTGCATTCTTGCTCTCTCTCTTCTCTGGCCCTTGGACATCAGAACTCCAAGTTCTCTGGCTTTTGGGTTCTGGGACTCACACCAGTGGCCCCCTGGACTCTTGGGCTTTCAGCTTCACACAGGGGTACACCACTGACTTCCTTGGTTCCGAGGCCTTTGGACCTGGACTGAGCGATGCTACTAGCTTCCTTGGCTCTTCAGCTTGCAGATGGCCTGTCACGGGACTTCTTAGCCCCCAGAATTGAGTGAGCCAATTCCCCTAATAACTCCCTACTCATCTCTCTCTCTCTCAATCTCTCTCTCTCTCTCTCTCTCTCTCTCCTATTGGTTCTGTTTCTCTGGAGAACGCTGGCTAAAACAGATTTTGGTGAATTGACTACAGAGATTTTATAGAAGTTTGGATCTTTATTGAATAGATAGTTGGAAAAAAAATCTCATTTTATTATGAAGGAACAACAACAACAACAACAACAACAAAACACACTACCAGAGACGGTGGTTATCCCCCAATAGCTGTTCTCCCTTTCTGGCAGAATATATATACTAATAGATATCTACCTGATCACATGGCTACCTACCTAAAGAGTGTATCCTAGCCTTCTTTGTGGCTAGTTGTGACCAAGCAACTAAGTTCTAATGTAATAAGAGCAGCAGCGACAGGTGCAATATCCACACTGTGCTCTTAAAAGAAAGAAGTAAAACTTGCCCAAGGAAGTGTCTCTGCCTCCTCCTGGCTAGAATGTGAGCATGAAGTCCTCTGGGGCTGTAGATAAAAGGAGCTGGGCCTCTGATGCTTGTGGCAATCATATCAGCCCTGGATCTTCTAGCTGAACTGTCTTGTGAGAAAAAAACATATACTTCTGTTTTATTAAAGATACTGTTGTTTTCAATCCTTTTGTTATAACAGAAATACATACACAGTACAAGTAAATATATATATACACATGAAAACATACATACACCATCTTAATAAATTGTTCAAATGAGAACAACAAACTTTTTGACATGGGGATGTCTTATATTAAAAATATGTCAATGTCATTGCAAATTGTTTTTTTCCCCCCGTTTTTACAATTAACATTGTCTTTTGGCAACCTTGATGAAACTTCGCATTACTTAAACATGGAATGATGAATAGGGACAGTTAGATTAATAAGGCTTTAGTCAATCAGGCCTTCTGCTGAGATCATATGCTACAGTTACAGCATATTTTGCAGTAGTAAATTCTTAAGGGCCTGAAATAAACTTGAAATTTGTTAACGTTTCCAAGCTAAGTATAACTTTTATGTGATTTAGGTACTTAAATTTGTTCTTAAATTTTCAATTTACCTAAAATTGAACATTCTACTAGTTTTTCATAAAATGTATTCAATCAATCATTTGTACCAACATTCAATCAATAAGATGTTACAAATGACAAGGTTGATTACTTATAGTTAATCTTTTATTCTTAGGGAAGTGGAAGAAGGTGTAGGCTGGGGAGGGGACTATTGAAGATAGGATGAGACTAATGAGCACTCGAGAAAGAGGAAGAGCAAATGGTCCAGAATATCCACTAATTCAGTTATCAAACATTTATTTAGTGCCCATATTAGTCCATGTATTATCCTAGGTGCTGAGGATTCAAAGACTAATAATGTTTAATTTCTATCCTTAAAATGCTTATATAGTTAAAGAGGTAAAAATGGAAACTGACTGTAAAACAAAATAAAGTCATTGATTTTTCGTTTCATTAATTTTTATTAATTTCTGGAGGCAATTGTATGTTGGGTCATTCAGAGTATTCCACATTCCTGGACACAGTAATTTGTTCAGGTATGTGTGAATAACTGCGGCCAATTAGAGACTTTCTTGAGATTTGATGTACAGAAACTGAGAAAGAGAGGGTCTCTTTTTTTCTGAATCATTAGTTTCTATTACTTGCAACCAGAAGATTCCTGATATAACCTATGCATAAATTTTCTGGAAGGCATTAGGTACCTGATAATTTTAAAAAATAAGTGAAAAAGTGGATAATTTATTTTTGTGTCATACATAACCCATATGATGTCTACCTTCACATTCATCTTTGTTTTTGTCCCTCCCACTCCCATACTTACTACCTTCTAAGTAAGACTCAGTATTTCTTTACAGTCTTCAAGATGAAAATGGACTCCATCAGGCATTGATGAGTGACACTGATTTCCTTGAGGATATATAGAAGGGAGTGAGGGGTGAAAATACAGTGCATGACAAGCAGCTTTGTATTGCAAACCCCCTCCTTGGCCTTCTCTTTCTAAGTCTCTGTGTGGCCCTTTCATGTTGGTCTTCCTGTTACCTCTTCTCTTTCCCTGTAGTCTGTACATTTCCCAATTCTAGTCCCCAACACCTGGATCTTTCTTACTCAGAGTAACATAGCTATGCCCCAACTCATCCAAACTTACGTGCTTTCACCCATTACTCCATTCAACAGACAAAGATACCCCAGATATGGAAATCTACCTTCCTTAGAAGATAGGAGAGAGAATACAAATCACAAAATTTTTGAATCATTATACAAACTCACCAAAGAATACAATATATCTGAGTCTAGATATGATTAAAATTAGGTATGTAAAGGATTTAGGCAGGTGTGGGTTGGGGCAGTTTCCAGGAATAGAAGGATGTATTCCAGTCTGAGAATTTACCTTTCATTGGATATATTTTATCAAGTTTGTGTTTCCATAAAAACTTCATGTAAATATGTATTTTTACTACAAGATATTTGACCTGATCGACAGTTTGCTGATAGATATTTGACCTCAGAGGTGGGCGAGTGGAAGGTCAAGAAGTCATCATAGAGTATCTTTACCCTCCCAGATAAAGTTTGCAAATGAGACAATGGGTAATCATTACTATTCTACCATCTCTGTTTCTCCCTTTTCTCCCATCCTTTTCTTTCAATTCTAACTTTCTCAGGCACTAAGGTTTAGAAGGAAGTTCTTCATGGAGAACTGGGAATGCCAAGATGCACCGGGTCTTGGGTTGGATACACCGATTATTACTTTCAAAGTCAGGACTTTCTTTTCACCTGAAATAATGGTTTGATATACTCATGGATATATTTTAAGCCCTGGAACAAAAATAGGATGTAGATGTTTATAAATTTAGACTCACAGGACAACTATCCACAGTTTAGTTCTCCTGGAATTAAAACACATCATTCTGATTTTTTTGCATATCCAAAGGAAGTTTGTCCCATTTCATTTTTTTTTAAAATATTGCTAGTGGTTTAAGTGCATATCTGTAAGGCTTCTAAAGCTATCTAAAAGTTAGGCAGAGTATAAATAACCTTTATTGTTATTATCATTATATGTAGCATTCACTCTGTTTTGCTGTCATTAATAAACTATTCAAGCAGTGTTGTTGCAATGTGTAATATTAGCAGAAGATTCCCTGGGGAAACATATAAGCAGATGTTTAATATTCTGCTTGGATTTCTCAGTTCATTTCTTCACAGGCAGAGGTGTTAGAGCATGTTCAAAGTTCAGTTGAAAAAAAGATGAAATCTACAGTATCAAAACACAGCGTAAGCATGTTACTGTAATTCACAGAATTGCTTTTGCTTTAGCAATGAGGCCCAGAGAGACTTACTCAAGGCCCTAGAAAAAGTTAGTGGTGGAGCTGGCCCTAGAAGTTAGGTCTCTCTGATTTCTAGCTCATCAACATTTTCTCTATCCCTGGGTGTTTTGTCAACAAGACATCAGGAACATATTTATTTTCACGTACAGTTAGCATTCCACGCATAAAGTTCATTTAACTTACTCGAAGTTTTATTCAAAGTTTTAGGTATTGTTATAGGTAAACAACTTTGAGGTATACTTGTATGTGCATAATAGTTAGCAATGAGATATAGCATTTGAGATTGATCTTGATAGGGTTACTCATGCACCTGTGCTTAGCTTGATAAAGACCACCTTAAAACAAAACATTTTGTGATGATAAGTCCAAAAAGTGCTCACAGCATTTTCTGAAATTCACTCCTCCCCCATTCTGCCAGTTGCTGCTTCTGATCCCTGATGGGTCAGGCTCAGGACGGGAGGGTGTGGGAAGTACCGGGACAAGGGATAAAGAGCACATGGAGTGGTTACTCTAGAATCTGACACCGGTGAGCTCTTTATGCAGCAGGTACACAGTAACTGGAGCTTGTTCTCATGGGACTCTTTGGTGAGTTCATCAGAGGTCCCCCACCGGGGACCTCTGACTGCAGCCTCTTGAACTTCTGGTGAGGTCAGTTTACTCTGTGGGGTGGTTGTCTTTCATATAAAGCTCAGCCATCTCCCTGTAGAGTCCTTTCTCTTTACTCTGCTGCAATCTAATCTAGCCATAATCTTTCAGCTTTAGACTTACACTCTTGAGAGTCAGGCACCAGTGTCTCTCTGTCAAATTCCTGGGGTCACTTGCCAAGTTTTTGTTACATCTCCTTGAAGAGAAAGTGACCCATTATTCTCCCCCTTTGAAGTTGGGGAAAGACACAATGCAGCTCAGGAACAATATTTTCTCTTCAATATCCTCTCTCCCCAACATCTGCATTAAAATCCCCTCTTTCCAATATCCTTAATGCCTATGTGAATTCTTTTCTCCTCTCGTGTAGCTTGAAAGTGGTAACCATATGATGTTAGCATGATTTCCAGTCTCTCAGCACATCCAACTTATGTAGTTTAGCCTCTTATTTTAGAATGTGGACACCTAGCACCTGTTGAATTATTTTTAGCTTTTGATTCTTGCTGGAAAAAAGTACATAAAAAGAGTAACTTTAGTTTCTTCATCTGAAAGACAAAGAGGTTAGACTTCTTGCTCTTTGGACATTGCTGTGGACTAATTTGTGTCCCACGCCCCCCTCCAACTTATATGTTTAAGTCCTAACCCTCAATGTCACTGTATTTGTATATAGTGCTTTTAGGAGGTAATTAACATTAAGTAAGATCAAAAGCATGGGGCCCTAATCTGATAGAACTGGTATCCTTATGAGAAAGGAAAACAGAGAGAGGATGTATGTGAGGAGTATGTGAGGACATAGTGAGAAGGTGGTCATTTGCAAGTCAGGGATAGAGCACTCACAAGAAACTGAACCCTATTGGATATTGATCTTGGACTTTCCAGCCTTCAGAACTGTGAGAAAATACATTTCTGTTGTTTAAGCCACACAGTCTAGTATTTTATTATGGCAGCCTGAGTCGACTGATGCAGATGTCTTTACTTCTAAAACTCTTAAACCCCACCCCCAAACTGTAAAACTGCTCATGTCCTGTGAGAGTTCACATATGTCCGAGAAAAAGCTTGCCTTACTCCACCAATAACATCTAGACTCAAGGAAGCCTCTTCTTGCCCATTGAGGCCATGGGTCTGCCGTTACCCATCCTCTCCAAGCTGAAATCTTAGCCATGGCACTCACACTGTTAATGTTATCTCAGCAACTGAACAAGCTCCATTCCCTCAACTTCTCATTTTCTCTGATTTTTAGGACTTGGCTATCTCATGTACTGATTTCCTCATCCATGACATCAATAGTTTAGCAATTTCCTGTAAACTATGGTTCGATCATACTGAAATATATTAACTGCGATGAGCGATGAAATTGCCAGTGCTGTTATTGTGTGAGCCACGCTTTAGAAACAGTGACAACCCTTGAGAGATTACATTCAGGGCTTGAAATCTGTGATTTCTTCCAAACCCAGAGAAATGGCATTTATTTGGAAGGAGGAAGTGGAGGGCCAAGACCAGTCACTTTAATATCAACTTAGCTGCTTGTTAAAGCTATTTTTCTCTTAGAATCAGAATTATACTTGTAGCATCCACAGTAACAGAGTTTGGGAATAAGAAAAATAGGAAACAAAACTCCTTTGGTTCAAATGATGTCTCTTCTTTCAACTCCTAAAACATTTTTGATTGATACCAACATTTGGCACTTAAATTTTAAGCTTCTAGAATACAGGGAGTGCCTTTTATCGTCTGTGTATCTCTGAAAGTCCCTAACTGAATCCCTAGAAGGAAAGTAATCTAGATAAATTTCTGACCACAGTGCCTGTTTGGTAAGTACATAGTAAATACTAGTTATCATTATCAGTCCAAAGTAGGTGCTCACTAGTTGTTGATAGACTGATCTCTCTTTTGCAACTATTCTCTGTTTCATTCATTCTGTGGAAAGTTATGCAAACCTATAAAACCTTATTCTATTTTATATTAGGGTTAGAGATAGAAAAATCATGGAGGAAGTATGATTGTTCTTTGATCTATATAATCAATGAACAATCAGTGATCTTTTAGTGTGTTTTGTATATATATGTTTGTGCACACTAAAGTTTAATCACACAGAAGGACGAGTAGAGGTTGCTTTGTTTGAAATTACTCTCTTAAATGATTCCAAGTAATGCTTGAATCCTGTTTAAAAAAACTGCCGAGTCTTCTTGCATCAAAGTCTCGATTTGCATATTACTTTACATATTGAGTCCCAAAGGCTTCAATTCAAAGGATGGAAAATAAAATTAAACAAATCAATTAGTGTATCCTACTGCAATTGTATTCAAACCCAATAGTAAGGGCATTACATACAAATTACATAACAGATTTAGAAAGCAATTCAATTTAATCACATATTAGATCAGGAGAGACAGGAATCCAGCTCAAGAGCACAAGAGAAATGCCAGTTAGCCCTTATGCAGGGGGCGGGTGGTGGGAGGGCAGTTCTCATCTGTCTGGGTTGGAACAACAACTGGCCTCACCAGAACCAGCCCCGCACTGCAGCGCTGACCCCAGGCTGGGATTTCCAGGAATCCTTTTCTTTAATAAGAGGTGATTCCATTTGGCCTGTTGCTTTTTGGTCATTTGATTTCTGTCAATGTTAGAATTTTAAACTTGGTACTGAATAGCCACTAATTTTGTACAATATATTCTTATGCCTAGAACAAATATATGTATATATATAACATATTTTAAATGATGAGCTGTTCTGTGCATCTCCTAACCCTCCAGGCAGTCTTTAAAGTTCCTTCCACCCTATTCTCTGGAGGTGTTTCCCAGCGTGGGCATCTAAAACTGTGCTGTTCAATTAGTCATATGTGACTGGTGTGACTAAATAATTAAATGCTTAATTTCATTTTATTTAAATTAAAATTTAAAAATTCATCCTGGATTCAATTACTGGAAGGCTATTGGGTGTATCTCAAACAATCTTTGGTATGTGGATCTACTTTTTGACTCCACATTTTATGTAATCTAAATATTGATCAAGTATTTAACATCTAAATTGAGATGTGTTGTAAGTGTAAAATACACACCAGACTTTTTAGTATAAAAAGTGATGTAAAATATCTCATTAATGATTTTTATGTTGATTACATGTTTAAAATGAAACATTTTAGACACATTCCATTAAACAAACAATATTTTTAAAACTAGTTTTATCTATTTCTTCTTACCTTTTGAATGTGGCTATTAGAACATTTGAAATGACGTCTGTGCCTCATTTTGTATTGCTTTTGGACAGTGCTGGGTTAGAGAGAATGAAGCCAGAAAACAAAAGTGCTAAATATTGATTTTTAAATTCAAATACCATTAGTAGGACAATAATAAGGTAGGGCGTAAGAATACATGCTTTATTTTGTTTATCCTACCCTCAAACAAGATCAAGATTTTTCATCTGGAGAGGGTAAGAAGGAAGGTACCAGATGAAAAGGAGCAGGTGCGCACCTGAAGACCCCCCTCTAGCTTCCATGGGGTCACTGCCTTGTGAGCTGTCCTCTTGGCCAGGCAGTGCAGATAAACATCAGCATGGCCAGCATCTGCAGCAGGCTGGGCTGTGCCCCAGGACGTTGGTCAGCCTCACCTAGTGCACTCTGTGGCCCACCCTCTACTGCCCAGCTTCTGCCCTCTGTTAATGGATATCTATAAATCCTCAGGATAGAGCGTGGGGTCCTGGACCCCTGGCAAGGTATGATAATGCAGAAAACAAAGACACTGCCCTTTGCTAAGAGTGAACAAGCCAGAACAGCTCAAGATCTACCAAGATCTGGGCAGAAGTTGGAGACCACCTTCCACCCCTGCTGTCAAACCTGTTTCATCCTTTACAGGCGTGTATGGTCTTTTGAGATTTCAAAATGGCTGTTATGTTTTGTTCCTGTTTCTCATACTCATTTCTGAGTATCAAGCAGTTTTTACCTTGTGGGTCATGATTCATACTTTGTTTTCTTCCCTGAGCCCACCTTCCAGTGCAGGTTACATGTCATTTCTATGTGTTTGCAAAGTATAGCTAATCGTGTTGCTCAGAAATGGCCACAGCAATGGCCACATGCTCTTTAGAATTCTGCTGCTTTTATCAAGATATGGAGTCTATTTCCTGCCCCTTGAGGCAGAAATGGAATGGGACTTTGTAACTGTCTTGGTGAACAGAATGTAGTGGGAGTGATGTATGTGGCTCCAAAGCTAGATTCTAGAAGATTGCACGGCTTCCACGTGGTGCTCACTTGTACTCCCTCTCTCTCTCAGGGTGTCCGTCTTTGGAACTTGGCCACTATGCTCTAAGAAAACTCAAAGCAATTTATGTTGAAGACCACATGGAGATGTCCGTGTGGAGATGTTCTGAGGCCACTAGATGACAGCCAGCATCAACTGCCAGATGCATCCATGAACAAGGGAGTCTTCAGAGGATTTTAAGCCCCAGCCTTCAAGTTTTCTAGTTGAGGTCCTAGACATCATGGAGCAGACACAAGACATCTTTCGGTTCCTGGTCCACATGTAGTAAACGATGGCTTTCCACTACCGAGATTTAGGTAATTTCTTATGCGGCCATAATAGGTGAAACATACAGCATCCTGTGCTTGCCCATATTATTTCACCCACAAGACTATACCCATTGTAATTGGTTGCTTTTCTTTCCCTCATAGACTCTAAGTTCCTTTTGGACAGATACTAAGCCACTCATCAATCCATCAGCTGATGAATCCTCTTTAAATTGCCTCATACAGGAAAGCATTAGCTAAAAATATTAGATTTAAAGTGAGGAGAATGTGGCCTTCACCAAAGAGGGATAGAGTCTTTACCCTTGGCTTCTGGGAGAGCCTCAATGTCATCACTGATAGGAATATCTTTGTTTAGAGTTGTGGCCTGGCACATTGGATCTTAGAGTAGGGTGGGCTACATCTTACAGTCTTTGGGTAGGTGCTGGCCATTTCAGAAGGACCTACCATATGACTTAGGGTGGAAGCTTTGGGTCAGTTGCATCAGTTGATCTGGAGGCTGACTTTAAACATATGGACAGTCAATCAATCAATCATGCCTATGTAATGAAACCCCCCAAAAAACTTTGAGCACAAAAGCTCAGGTGAATGCCCCTGATTGGTAATACTCTGTGAGTATTGTCAAACATCAATGCTGAGAGGGTAATCCATCTAGAGGATAATGAAAACTTTGAGTTTGAAACTCTCCCAGGCTCTGCCCTATGTGTCTCTTCCTTTGGCTGATTTTAATTTTTATCCTTCCCCTGTCATAAAAATAATCATTAACATAACAGCATTTAGTGAATTCTGTAAGCCTTTCCAGCAAATTATCAAAACTGAGAGTGTTTTTGGAAATCCCTGAACTTGCAGTTGGTGTCAGACATGAGGGTGGTTTTCTGAAAGATACCCTCAAACCCTCAAACCCCTTAGCTTGGCTAACTCCAGGTAAAGGTCATTTGTCAAAACCCTGTTGTACAGAAAAATAAATGGGTAAATCCTGTAAACAGGTGAGCAAGACAGGACCCCCACCCTAGATAAGAACCTATATTTGAAAATTATATTCCAGACTCCAAACTCTTACTTCATGTATCTCATGCACATTCAGTTGGGGCATTGCCACCCCATGGCAGCCTCTGTGAGAAGCAGCGGCCTCAAGGACCTCTTCCCCCTTCAGTTGTGCAGAACACTGCTGCTTGACTGCTCATTAGCAAATGGGTGGGAGGACCGTGCTGTTCCCTGTTCCATCTGGTGGATCCTACCCTTTGAGCCAGGAACCAGAGCTAGAAGTGCTATTTTTGATTTTTTCCCCTCAAAAATTTCTTCGTTAACTCTTAGGTAAAAGGCATTGGTCCTTACTAGTTTCAACTAAAAATTGTCAATAATAAGGAAACTAACTGTGAAACTAAATTAGAATGTTTAAAATTCAAATACAACAGATCAAGAGAAGCAAGCAAATAATGGTGTTTAGCTATGTTCAAGTATTTGAGATTGTGAGAAAAATGATATAGAAACTGGGTGTTTTCTAGGACAAACCTATTTGACATTCCTTAGCAACAGTTAATGAGATATGCCTTTGAATTTTTTAAAAAAATAGTGTATGTGTGTGTGTGAACACACATGCTGGTGTGTGTGTGTGTGTGTGTGTGCTGTCATTGTATGTTAAAAATAATTTCTAGAATATATATAATATAAACACTAATTAAGTAAATGTGTTAATTTTCTTTTAAAATGACAAATGTAGTCAGTGGAAAGCCATCTTGCCTCATGACCCTTTGAGTAAGGTGTGGCACTTTTGCTCTTGCACCCAATCAGAGGAAATTAGGTTTAACAGAATTCACAAAAGGAGAAAAATCACAAAGGGATGTGTGCACCAGTTGTTGAATGTAAAGTAAGATTTTAGATGTTCATATTTTTAGGTGGATCAACCAAGGGGAAAAAGAAGACTCCCTTTCTCAATGAAGGTAGGAGTATAGTGTATCCAAAGAATCTGCTTCTTTAGATAATGATTAGGATTTCTGACAAAGACCTTAGTAAAGTTACATTTCCTGCTTAAGCCTGTATTCATGTCTTGATCAAATATTGTGTTAGGTGTGTCACTTTGTATTTGCAAAATTAAGTAAATTGGAGTAGGTCACTAAAGTAATTATAGCTCAAGAACATGAATATAATTTGTTTTTGTCATTAGTTAAAAATGAATGAGGTCACTTCTGTATTGATATTTTGATTGCATTTGGTATCTGAGTATTTATAACAATGACAACAAGACATTTAAGAGAGGTGAGGAGAGGTAGAAGGAGTCATGGTAGAGAACCTTGCTATGTTTTGCCGATCTTTGCATGAAGTCCTCCTGGGAGGAAGCTCTCTAACCTTTTGAGAGTGTATTGAGAGTGTGTTGGAGAATTCCTTGGGTATGTATTGGACTGCTCATCTTAGAGAAATTGTAACACATAATCCTTTTGCTGTGAAAAACATCAGAGAAGCAATAGCTGGTACATACTCCTTTGTAATTTCTACTGAAATACATTTGTTATTTTAAAAGAAAATTTTCCTAGTTAGGATTCATACTCTTATGTGTATCCCTGAAGTTAATTTTTAATATACAGTTATAGCACACACACACACACACACACACACACACCCCATGAGAGGCAGGCCCACACCATGAGGAAAAGGTCCCAGTACATAGTAGAGTATCATACATTGTGCATTTATATTAGGGATCTTTAAAC